>NW_007261108.1:9902-34510 GCF_000164805.1 Carlito syrichta
GGAATAATAATCTTTCCATATTATGTCACAAAACTCCCAATAGACGTGTGCAGGAGCACTAATTCAACATCACAGGAACAAACATTGCCACTATTTCTATAGTTTTCTTGCTAACTTCACAAATACATAATATATGCAAAACATACTATTGAGTTTCAGTTTCCATCCATCAAACTCAGTGTCAATTATGTCTGATGTGGCATTATATCTAGTGTGGCACCGTGACTCATGTCTATCATCCCAATGCTTTAGAAGGCTGAGGTGTGAATATTGCCTGGGGCCAGGAGATGAAGACCAGCCTAGGTGGCATAGAAGGACTCTGTCCCTACACAATTAAAAAAATAGTGGACGTGATGGCATAAGCCCTTAGCCCAGCTACTGGAGAGGCTAAGGCAGGAAGATGGTTGGAGCCAAGGAGTTTGAGCCTGCAGGGAGTGTGATCACACCACTGCACCTCAATTTGGGTGACAGAGCAAGACTCCATCTTTAATGAACAATTAATAACAAATGTAAGAAAAAAATGTTATCACTGCTTCTTGGCATTTTTACCTGGAATAAGCTCTGGCATGCTTCTGGTAGCTACTTTGTTCTTGTCTACAAAGAGGAAGAAAGAGTGAATGCCACTGGTTCCCTACCAGGTTGTTCAAAGCCTCATTGAATCTGTAGTCACTTCTGGGTGGCTTGAACTTAACTGAGCTATGGTGCTCTTTAATCTGTTAACATAAGAAGCTAAATAAAATAAGCTGCATTCAACCCCTCACCCCAGTGTGCTTCCCTCCAGGAAGATTTAAAGTCTTATCAGAGGAGTCTGCACTGTGCAGAGCAGTGTGTTTTTGTAAATCTTTCTGACCATGCATGGGAGTGTCTGTCATCACGCAAGGGTGAACGCATCTACACCTCACAAATCTTTTTGTAATATGTTGGAACACTGTAAGCTTGTGACATGTTTGTTCATGATGAGAACTTGAATGTTGGAGACTTTCTGAAAATGCTTTCTTGTCCCTTAAATTACCTGTTTTCTTTTTGGCACCCACCTAACTAACCTAAGAAGAAACTACCTTTTGCAAAGCTTACAGCCTGTATTCAAGTACACACTGGGGTGGGGGGGCCAAAATATAAACATGTTTAAGGGATATTATCTATGTATTACTGTTCAAAGCTGAATTGAATTATGGTAGAAAATTTTAGTATGCCATTCAATAAAGAGATAACATTTATCAAATGAATGTTAGGATTACCATGCGATAGGCAGTATAATCAAAGAAAATGGTGGAAGTTCGGTTTTTAGAGGTGCACAAGACCACTTTGAAATGTTATTTGAAATTTGAAAGCATTGTGGAAGTGTGACAATGGAGGCGTGAGTATGCAACAGAACCTCCAACATGCTTAACAATTTCACATATTCATGATAAGTTTGAGATGCATGGGACCATGTGTGATGTGCGCAAGGGAAGATCTGGAAGGCCTTGCCCAGGAACAAGTCCTGCAGTCATTCACCATCATCAGAAGTGTCTGGATGCTGATGGGAACCACTTTGAGCAGCTCTTGTACTTGCAGAAGTCAAATGTAACTTGGATTCATTTTTTGTTATCAGTGTGTACTAAGCATTACAATTTTAATAGTTTTTTTTTTTCCTTCTTAAATTGTATATACTTTTTTGGCACCCTCCATTATATACACACACACTTGTTTATGTATTGATTTACTATAATGAATTGATGTATGTGGTTATGGAGGATGAGAAGTCCCCCCACCTACTGCTGTAACCTGAATATCCAAGAAGGTTAGTGGTGTAATCAGGTCTAAGACCAAAAGTCTGAGCACCAGGAGACTCCAGGGTGTGACTCCCAGTCCAAGGGCAGAGAAAGACCTATGTACCAGGCATAAGGCAAGCAAGAAGGGAGGGAGCACAGGGGAGAGGTTTTTTTTCCTCTGTGTTTTGTTCTATCTAGGCCCTCAGGGGATTGGGTGACACACACCCATGTTGGGAAGAGCAATCTGGTCCACTGAGTCCAATAAGTCAGATAGTGATCACATGTGAAAACCCCTTCCACTCTCACAGACACAATCAGAAATGACATTTAATCTGGACTTCCTGTATCACAGTCAAATTGACACATACAATGAGCCATCGCACTGCCTAACACATGTGACCTGTGAAAGTTTCCAAATGCGTGATGAATGTGTGTTCAAGTTTTCTGGAATGATGGGTCCTTTTTTTTTTACTTCTCTCCTCCTAAATCAGTCTGTTTTGTTCTGGACATGTTTTCTCCTATAGCCCAGGGAGAAAACTTTCATTTCCCCTTTACGTGACTGCCTACAGTCATTTACTATGATCCATCAATTCTATCTCAAAGGTCTTTGAGATCCAGTCTGATCTCTCCATCCAAATCCTTAAGGTCACCAATCTGTATGATTACCAGGATCCTGAGTAATCATCATTTTCCTCATACTTTTATTCTCTGGTGCACTAGCCACATTCATTTTATTACCTTGCTTAAGTATCTTTGGTGTCTTCTTCACTGTAGAGAGAAGAGCTCTATCTTCTTACACATCACATGTCAACATTTATGACTGAAATGCATCAACTGTGGCTTGAAGGACTTGAGCACCTGTGGATTGTTCTCTTCATCTCATAGAAAGTCTCTTTGAATGCACTCTAGTATTTTCTTCAGAAGAGAAGCATATTCCCAGTGAAATGCGGGTCCTGGCATCCACCTGACTCTGTCATGTATTACTGTTGACTGCTTCTACTTTCCAACCCACAGTTCTTAGGCCAGAATTGTTTTCTCTTTCTAAGCCCGTCTTTTATTTCTTGGTCTTCAAAATTCAGGTGGAAACCTCATATACTATCCTAGCATCCTAAAACTTCAGAATCTCTTGAAAAACATGTTAAATTCCTGGAACTTGTCCAGAGATATTCTGATTCACAAGGCATGGGAATAAGTCCAACATTTGAATTTTAAATAAGCATGTGAGGTGATTGGAATTCAGGGAACTGAAAGAATTAATTTCATAAACTAGAGCCCCAGAAACACAGTTTGGTCCTTTGGTTCCAAGGGACCTTACTACCTTCTACTACAGGTGCCTACATCTGGCCTTTGTGCCTGATCCCGACACCTGCTGTCACTGATGCAAACCTTTCTAAAGGTTTCTTCTGTGTCTCCTGTCACTCCTTCTCCACCTATCTTTCTCTTAATTTCTTCTTTTGCCCCCCTGCTAACCTCCATACTTTTATGAGTTCTTTTCTGCCCCTCACCTCAACACATGCACCCTCCTCAGAGAACCTTACTTAACCCCTGGACCTTAACCCAAATCCATATCTATGAGTCAGATCTCAGCCATGAGTTGCAGACCCACATATTTAATTGTACTTGACCCCACCCCACCTGCCCTCCTATGGATGCACTTGCCCTCCCTGTCTCTGTCATTCTTGTGATAATGTTGTTGTGCATAAAGTAGCCACAATCCTAGGAGCCAGCTTCATGTCTCTTTCAGTTGTTTGTCTTCAGGTCTGCTTCATGTGACATCCATTTATTTAAAGGTCATTGACTCAGTGCCATAAAGTTCCTGGCAAGAAACCAGCTCTGGGGATACAGAAAAGGAAGATGTGGCCCTGAGTGCATGGAGGTATGAGTCACACGTGACTGTATGGGTATCTTCCCAAAGTTAGCCTTCTTTATTTCTCGTTGGGGTGTAACCACACCTCCCAGTTTGTTTGGGGCATTCTCGATTTATTTCTTCTGTCCAAATGGCTCTCGGGCTACCATGTTTTATTTTCTGAAATGTCCTGTGTTGGACAACAAAATTATATGCCCAATTATTATACCTGTTTTAAGGTGTTATTAGACCTGTTTGCAATCTTTTACTTGATGTAGCATCATCAGTGCACTGGGTTATTGTCAGTTTCCTAAAAGATCTATCTGTCATCAGTCTGGTTTCATTTCCATGTGTCTTCCAGTCTACTTCAAGAATCTTGCTACATCATAAACAGACCAAATTATTCTCACAAAGATAATAATTATCAAGTGTTACTCACTGTCTATCAATCAAGTCCAAAATTCTGAGCAAGACATAAATGTTTACATATAATTGGTTTGAGTCCTGTCCACTTTTCTGAGCTATCTCCAGTCTATCCCAGGAAAGACCTTTATTTCCCAGTTGCTTGTCCTGCACATGCGTGACCAGCACTTCCTGCTTTTCTGTACCTTGCTGTTCCCTTTACCTGAAAGTCATGTTTCCCTTCCCAGTCTGATGGGCTATGACCCCTTGCCCTCCATCAGTCACATGGATCTTCTCCTCCAGCCCACCCTGAACTTCCAGGCTGGAATCACATCCTCTTGCAGGCAGCCCAAGAAGATATGATGTGTTTCCCTGCAATTTGATTTCCCCCCCTCAATCCACATCTTGCCTGTATTTCACTGCCATCCAGGATCGCAGAGCATGAATGTGCTAAAGTTTATTTAATTGTATCTCTCCTAAAAAGCATTTAAATGGTTTCTAATTAGTCATTAATGCATATTGTGTCACTGGAGCTGTCCTAGCACATGTGTATTGTGTTCCTGTGTAAGAGTTTCTCAGGATCCACCACCTTACAATATGCAGTTGCCAGGTAAGACCTCTGGTTGGGGACAGTGCCTGTGTCCCCAATGTGAGCAAACGTGAACCAGAAAGAGCCAATCTTTCAAGATGGAGTCTGAGTGACTGCCTAGGCTTAATTAATTATCCAATTAAATACTTTTTTGAGTTGCAGTCTCACTCTGTCACCCAAGCTGGAGTGCAGTGTCATGCTCACAGTCATCACAGACTCAATTTGCTGGGCTCAGGTGATCAATTTAAAACAGAGCCAACATAATATTAAAAAGTATAAAAGCAACAGGTGCTGGTGAGACTGCAGAGAAAAGAGAATGCATCTACACTGTTTGGGGGAATTAAGCTGGTTCAACCTTTTTTGAAAGCAGTGTAGTGTTTTCTCAAAGCACTAAAAATGGAGCGACAGCAAGCTCACTTCCAGAGAAACATAAATCATTCTACCAAAAAGACACCTGCACAAACATGTTCACTGCAGCACTACTCACAGTAACAAAAACATGTAGCCAACCCAGATGCTCATCAAAAGTGGTCTGGATGAAGAAAATGTGGTTCATGTACACAATGGAATACTACACAGCCATAAAGAAGAACACAATCATGTCCTTTGCAGAAACATGAATGAAACTGGAGTCCATCATTCTAACAAGTAAGACTAGAAACCAGTCTCCTGCCTCTTTCAGATTTGGTCTTCAATTCTGTCCTGTTACTGAAAGATTATTTACTGAGTGCTATAATATTCCACATTTTCTTGCTCATAAACTGGTCCTAAACATTGGGCACACAAACAAAAACAACACCAGGCACTGCTAAAGGAGATAGGGATTGTGGGTACCCATCACCGATTGGGTACCATGTCTACTACTAGGGGGAGGGAAGGCTTGCTTGAAGTCCAAACCATACCTGCATGCAACTTGATTACATGGTAATCCTCACATGTACCCCACATTTAAAAAATAAAATACAGCCGGGTTCGGTGGCTCAGACAGTAATCCCTCACTTTGGGAGGCTGAGGTTAGTGGATTGCCTAAGCCCGTGGGTTCGAGACCCTGCTGGGCAACTTGGCGAGACCTCATCTCTACAATAAATCAAAAAATTAGCTGGGCATGATAGCACTCGCCTGTAGTTCCAGCTACCTGGAAGGTGAGGCGGAAGGATTGCCAGAGCCCAGCAGGTCGAGGCTGCGGTGGCCGGGAGGTGCCTCTGCACTCCAGAATGAGACTTCAACTCAAAAAATAAAATAAAATAAAATACAATTTCAACATTAAACAGAACCCAAAAGCCATTTGCTGATTAGGGTTTGAAAATACTCTGAGTTCCCCCAAAATGCACTTTTTTTCTGTGGGTTTAGAAACCAACCAATGATAGTTCACCTGGACATATCAATCAAAGATCTCCTGGACCAACCAATCAGAGCTCACGTGAACCAACCAAACAGAGCTCACCTGCCTGAAACAACCTATTAGAGTTGGTTCACCTGAACCACTAATCAGAGCTCACTTGCCTTGGCAATGGGGACCTCAGCTGTATCACAAAGCAGAAGGAATTGTAGCAACTCTTAAAAACTGAAACAAAGAAACCAGAAAGTCGAAGCACAATGCAGATTGTGCCATTTCTATTTTAGACAATGATTCCAGCAAACATCTGTGAAGAACTTAAAAGTCTAAATTAGACTTTAAAAACACTGTCGTCCTTTGAAATACATTTTTTAAAACTAACTTTTCTAAAATAATACGCTGGTCACTGCCTTCCTCTAAAAAGTGACTTGTTTGGCCTTTCTGTGGACACAGAGTCAGTAATCATTTGCTGAGCGGCAGGCATCATGTGCTGAGCTCAGGGACGCACAGACACAGGAACATTGATTTCCCTAAGACCCTCTGCACGAAAGGTCCTGGGATCCCCCACCTTACAACATGCCCAAACCCCTGGGCTTGGTACTTGTTCTGGGGTCCCCAAGTAGAGCAGCCCATGGGTGGGCTCTACTCTGCAGGATCTCCTCCCCTCCCAGCTAGGCACATCCCCCTCAGCCTCCACCCTTCCAAACTTCACAGACCCCCTCTTTTCTGCCACAGGATAGGTGGCCCTGAGGTAGCATGTGTGACTTTCTATCAATCACCTTTGTCCTCCACCCTGCTATAATTCCTTCTGTCTTTGTGTTAACTCAAGTGAACATACCCACTTTTTTCTCATAAATATTTGAGGTGTCTGTTGGTGAGGGGTGTATTTTGATGATAAACTCAAAAAAGGCAGTCGACGAGGATGCTACTTTTGTTTTCTGGACACATGTCCTCTCCTGTGTGTCTCATGACACCTGTTAATTGACCAGTAGGGAAGGATGGAGGAAGTTGTCTCAGTTGTCCACATCCACACACTTCAAGGGTCAGTTTTTGGGCAAAACAATATTCCACTCACACAGTTGGTTTTAGAAAATGTCACGTTTTCTCTGCTGCATTGTTCCCTGAATGTTTGATGCCTTGAGACCACATTCTGATGGCATTGCCTTCCATGAGTCTTAATGATGTTGGGATGGAATGAGGAGGGCAAATGCTGTCCTAAGGATGAGCAGGGATGGCCACCAGGGACAGGCATCCTGGGCAGTGGGTGGCTGAGGATGAGCCCAGATATCTCACCATCTCTTTGCTGGTGTTCTCCCCCTGTCTATTCTGTCTGAGACAGGCTATCTGAGACTGGCATTGACCCAAAAATCTCATCGCAGAATGAATTATGGGAAATATGCCTTAATGCTAAAACACTGAAGAAACTGATGTATTTATTATTTTATTTTAAAAATTATGTTTAGCCAGGCTCGGTGGCTCAGCCTGTAATCCCGTGCCTTTGGGAGGCTGAGGTGAGTGGATTGCCTGAGCCCATGGGTTTGAGACCTGCCTGAGCAGTGAGACCTCATCTCTACAATAAATCAAAAAGTCAGATGGGTGTGGTAGTACATGCCTGTAATTACGGCTACTTAGAAGGCTGAGGTGGAAGGATCACCAGAGCCCAACAGGTCGAGGCTGCGATGGCTGGGAGTGGCCACTGCACTCCAGTCTGGGCCACCGAGTGAGACTCTAACTCAAAAAAAATAAATGAATAAAAATAAAAAATAAAATTTATGTTTAGTTTTTGTAGAAGCAGAATTTTGCTGTGTTACCCAGGAAACTTCTCAAGTGATCCTCCGGCCTTGGCTTCCCAGAGTGCTGGGATTATAGATGTGAGCCACTGCCTCCAGCCAGAAACATTTAATGCTTTAACCCATGTTTCTTTGCTGTTGGCCTATTGTCCTTCTGAGCTTACCAGAGGATTCTTGGAGTATGTGCTGGGGAATTCTTCTTTGGGGATAGGTGGTTCCTTACTGTGCTTGTTTCCTCTTCTCAAGGAACTCTATCAGGACAGAACAAAGCCCAGAGTTGAGGTGAAGAGCTCTCCCCCATCGCCCTCCTGTGACCTGAGTATTTGGCACAGGATAATGATGGGGGTTGAGTTCTTCAGGAAGGTCCAAAAGGTAGCTTGGAACAGTGCTTGCTCAATGAATTATGGGCAAGACCCCAGGGGAGCTTGTCTTAACCACGCTGGGAGCTCATGTGGAAACCTCACACTCATCATACACTATGAGAAAAGTGCCAGGGTATTTAGAAGACACTCACAGCAACGAGAAAGTGTACTGCTTTCACCAGCTCTACATATGTTGGAAACATCAGCCTCCATGACACACCCTTGCAGAGTTTTGTTCCCAGTTTTACATACCAGGTGCCAAGGGCACACACAGTATTTCTTAAGGAGGGTTATGTAACAGATCAAAAGACTGCTGCTGAACACATATTTGCAGAGTGACAGCAAGGCATGGTGCTGGACTCTGGCTTTAGCCTTTGAAAGAACTGTAGGCCTGAATGTGAAGTTGAAACCACCTGTTCACTGGCTGGTGGCCTGCTGAGTTTCCTGGGATGGAGTCTGGCAGGCAGAGGACCCTGCATACAGCAGTCACTCAATAAGGACCTTGCAGAAGAACAGCCAGTTCTGAGTGTCAGTGAGGCCAGCAGCCTCCCTCAGGACTGCCTGGGCAGGTCTTGGTGAGGATGGTCAGGGCCTGACCTGGTCACTGCCACGGCCAGAGGCCCAGAGGACGAGGGTGCCTCAGGCTAAGCAAGCCTGTGGGGGTTGCTTTATCCCTACAGACCCCAAACTCCAACACAAGAGCCAGGCAGCATAGAAGGATGTCTCAACTCAGGGCCCTAAAGGGTCTGAAGCATGGATGAGGAGGGACTGGTACCATGTCATGCAGCTGCTGCAGCAAATCGCCACCAACTTGGGGCTTAGCACAAGAGTCTGTTCTCTCACAGTTTTGGGGGCCAGAAGTCTGGAATTCGGCAGTGGGCAGGGCCACAATCCCTCCAAAGACTCCAGGGAGGATCCTTCCTGGCTCCGCCAGGCTCTGGTGACCCTATGTGCCCTGGGCTTGTGGCTGCATCAATATAATATCTGTCTTCTTCTCACATGGCCTTCTCGTGTGTGTGTGTGCGTGTGTGTGTGTGTGTGTGTGTGTGTATCTTTGTCTTCCCTTTTCTGTTTCTCATAAGGACACTTGCCATTGGATTTAGGGTCCATCTGGAGAATCTATTATTCAAGAAAGTCCATGCTGAAAGTCTCAAATGTGTTATATCTGCAAAGATCCTTTCTTCAAATACAGTCACATTCAAAAGTTTCAGGTGTTAGGATGTAGATGTTTGTTATGGGGTCACCATTCAACCCACTACAGGGCCTAGCACCTGAGGCTTGGAGCTCTTGCTCCAAGTTTCAGCTCCAAACTGTAGTCTTTACACACCACCTGCGCTGAACAGAGACTGGGGTTTCTTGAGGAGAGGGCAGGGAGGGAACACCCTGCAGCTCCTTAGTTTTTGTGTCTTGACATGAGACAGTCTGACTGAGGCCTTCTGGGCTCCGGTCCATCCCAAACCTGAGCTCCAGGGGCTGGAATTCCCTTCCTTTCTGCCACTTAGTGAAGATGGTACATGATTTTACTGCCTACCTCTTAAATCAGCATCTCCTCTAAGGTTTTCAAAGATTCTGGTCATTTTATTTAATACTTTTTAATTTTTCTTAGATATTTTATTTTATTTTTATTTATTTATTTAAGAGAAATGAGGTCTCGCCAAGTTGCCTAAGCTGGTCTTGAACCTGTGGGTTCAGGCAATCTTCTCACCTCTGCCTCCCAGAGCGCTGGGATTATAGGCGTGAACACAGCGCCCATCTTATTTAACTCTTTACTTGCCTGCCATATCTTACAGCATGAACTGTCTCTCCTCTTTCCTTTCCAAGCTAAAAGTCCGCAGGTTTTTATCTTTGCATATCATCCTAGACTTCAGTGTTAGCCTGGTGTGCACAAGAGACACCATTTGATGTGTCATCTTAGTTCAACCATGACCCGATGTCATCTGACTCACGACGGATCACGTTAAAGTGAGTGAAACTGTCAGATTCTAATGTAGCTTAATTAAAGCTACCCTCATTAAGGGCATGAGAGGGAAGGGAGCCCTTTAAAAGTGACTTTAATTGCTGTTGCCAACTGCAGACTTCTTATGTTTTCCACAGTTAATTACACCCTGGGTTTCTAGCACTACTTTCATCCAGAAATCCTGAGGAACAGATGAGTTCTCTGTACTCTCTTGCCACAGCAGGTGCCATGGTCTGGTCTAGAGTAACGCAGGAGACACAGCCCATAGATTGACATGATACTACATGGAAACACCACGTGCGGTGATAGAACTTCATCAATATGGCCAGGAAGACCCAAGGTGAGACAACCTGCCTCCCTGTACATACTGCAAGCACAAGTAGGTCTTAGACTCCTAACAGACACTTCTTTCCTCCTATGTTCTCCCCCTTCTCTGCATCGGATCCTTCTTGGGGAGGCTCTACCCACATGTGGCATGAAGACCACAGTCTTGAGCCTTTGACAAACCACTTTTCCAACTGCAGAAGTGAAAGCTTTCCTGTGATGTTTCCAACTAACCCTGAGGCCAGCTGCATCCCCATGACCCAGGACCAAGCACAGAGACTGGCACTAAGGCAGTGTGAAAGGACATGTCCCAGCACTTAGACTCTGCAAATGATCTCTGTGTACTGGGCTTTAGCAATTTGTCAGCAACTGTACTTGTCAAGCGATCCTCCAGCTGCTCCAGTGAAAAGTGTGATTGTATCCATTTGGACTCATTCAGTTTCAAGCAATCAAATGACTAATCATGACCTAAGCAGAAAAGTGACTCCATTGTCCCATACACAAAGCCTAAATTTGTGCAGATCAGAGTTTGGTGCAGGGGCTCCAGAGTGTCACCACTGCTCAGACCTATTCTATGCTCCTTCTCTGTGATGCTTAGCTTGTTGGTGTTGCCTTCTGACTTCAAGGTGGTTGCTGCAGCTCCCAAAAATCACATCCTAACACAAACACATTCAAGTGGGGAGAAAGGCCAGCAGAAGGAAAAGGATTCCCTATATCTGATAGGGCACTTCCTCCCAGGAATCCCTCAGCAGACCTTGGCCCCAGGCCTGGACACATCCCTGTCTGTGGCAGTCCTTAGCTGTGCCTGTAGCCCCTTCTTCTGGAAATGTGGAAAGTGATTTTTTCCTCACTCATTTGAGGCTGGGTGTGATCATGCAATATTTGAAGTAGTAAGATGTGAGCACAGGAGCACATGTCAAATCCAAGAGCAGCCTTTAAGGCTGGTGTCCCACCAGCAACTTCCTTTGCTCTGCACTGACTACCCAGATGCTTGAGTTGAGTGAAGAACTCTCATCAGCCTGGGACCCCTGACTGGGAGAGTGAGGAGAAAAAGTGCTCACTCTCACTAATTATCAGAGAAATGCAAATTTAAACCACATTGAGATACCACTTAACCCCAGTAAGGATGGCCATCATTAATAAAACAAACAACAATAAGTGCTGGCTAGGATGAGGAAAAAAAGGAACTCTTCTACACTGCTGGTGGGAATGCAAACTAGTATAATTTCTTTGGAAGACACTGACAATTTCTAAAAGAACTAGAAATTGACTTTCCACATGACCCAGAAATCCCCCTACTGAGACTATACATGGAGGAAATCAAACCATTCTACCAAAAAGATACCTGCACACACTTGTTTGTTGCAGCTGTATCCACAGTAACAAAAATATGAAACCAGCCATGCTGCCCATTGAAGCTGGACTGGTTTAAAAAATGTAGTATGTATGCTCAATGGAATATTATGTAAGCCATAAAAGACCAACATATGGACTTCACAGCAACTTGGATGTATTTGGGGTCTACCATACTCAGTGATTTATCACAGAAACAAAGAACAGAGTACTAAATGTTCTCACTCATAAGAGGACCTTGAACTATCATCATAATACTATAAGAAAGGGATTGGCAATAGTGGGAAACTGCCAGGAAGGGGGCATGGGATTGGCAGTTTAGGGAAACTGCCAGGGGAGGGAGGGCATACCTCATCAACAAGAATACCTGCATAATGAATATTTGTATACCTAACCCTAAGTTGTACTCCTCATCTTTCAAATAAAATAATAAAATAAAATAAGACTCCACGTGTAAGGGTGATCACATATCTCTGCTTTTTTTGCTTAACAGTTTCACTGAACATAACTGCAAGTTCATCCCTATTGTTACCAATGGCAGCATTTCACTCTTGTGTATGGAGAAATAGTACTCTGTTGTATATATCTGCCCCATTTTTTTATCCACTCATGGATTGATGAATGCTTATGTTGATCCCACAGCTTGACTCCTGTGATTAGTGCTACAGGGGATATAGGATTGCAGAAACCTTCAACGTGCTGATCACATTTTCTACAAAAATATACCCAGCAGTGAGGTGCCAGGTCACACAGTAGGGCTATTTATAGTTTTTTGAAGAAACTTCTACAGTAATCCACAATGGCTGTACTAATTAACATTCCCACTCACAGTGTGCAAGGGTTCCCTTTCTTCACACGCTCAACAGCACTTGCTATCTTCCATCTTTTTGATAACAGTCATCCTAGCAGTTATGAGAGTATAACTCATTGAGGTTTTAATTTGTATTTCCTTGAGGATGAGTGATATTAAAGACATTTTAATAGATCTGTTGGCTGTTTGTATGTCTCTTCTTTTGAGTAATGTTTATTCAAGTATTTTTGCCTGATTGTTAAACTGGCTATTTGTTTTCTTGCTTTTGGGTTGCTTGAGTTTCTTATATATTTTGGACATGAACTGCTAATCAGCTATATGGTTTACAGATAATTTCTCCCAATTTGTAGGTTGCTTCTTCACTCTGTTAATCGTACCCTTGGCTTGACAGAAGCTTTTTAATTTGATATAATCCCATTTACCTATTTTTGGCTTGTGTTGACCATATTTTGAGGGTAATATATTGAAAGTCATTGCCAAAACCTAAGTTGTCAATATTTTCTTGTGTGTGTTTCCTTCTAGTAATTTTATAGTTCCAGGTCTTAAATTTAAGTCTTTAATCTATTTTTATTTCTGTATATGGTGTGAGATAGGGGTTCAATGTCATTTTTCTACCTGCAGATAGAGAGTTATTTTTACTTACTTCACTTAGCAGCTGTTTTCACTTACCACTCTGTGTTTTAAAAGAGTAAGGAGAAAGGTTGAATGTAGGGAAGAAAGAGAAGTCAAAAGTGACAAAGAATACCAGTGCAGAATTGAACACCAACTTAGACATATGAATGTGGCACTGCATTCTCTAAGATGAAGAGTTTTTTTCCCCTAATCTCCTCCACCCTAATCCATTAATTCTGTCTGCACGTGATACTTCTTTTGGATACTCCTGCCTCTATGACATGTATGTTTCAATTTGGAAAGACAATATGTGTGTGTGTGTGCACGCGCGCACATGCACCACACGTGTATGGAGTGTAAATCACTTAGTTGAAAATAGATTTGGAAGTTTAATATATAAATAAATACAATCATGCAGATTTGAAAAACAAATAATTATCTTCACCTTATCCTAAAGCTTTGCTACATTTGTTTGAGTAGGCTGTGCCTATAGTCGGGACAAGTTTCATTGAAAAAAACCAACCGTTCCCTCAAGACTAGCTTTCCTAACCTGGGCTGTCCCCCAAGATCCCCTGCTTGCACTAACTATGTCCAATCCAGAACACTCATTCATTGCAAGCAGGTTTTGTCATTTCTTTATTTTCTTTCAGAATTATTCCTTTGATGATAAGAAAATGTATTTTTGAGACTAAAATAGAAAGAGAGAGAGAGAGAGAATTCCCAAAGAACTGTTCTTTAGGCCAATTCTGCCACTTTGCACAAATGTGGTATTCTATATTTTTGTTTGTGTGTTTGTTTCATTTTGTTTTTTTTCAGCTTAAGATGGAGAATGTGCCTTGAGACCATTACCATTCTTGTAGAATCTGGTAAAAACTTGGGGGTAAAATAGACCGTGTGGGTGTTAGAGTTTTCCAGGTGATCTTTTCAGTCATGTGGTTTTACACATTCAAATGTGAACTCTATTTTTGAATCTGAACATGGCAGAATGGAAGCCCTGTGCGGTGTGAACAGCACAAGGGGAAAGATACCTGGGTGGGAGGCCAGGATTCATGTGTGACAGCGGGAACTCCGATCATCAGTGGAATATACTGGATGATTCATCCTTCATTTACTATTTTAAAACTGTTCATCTTTTCCCCCAAGGCCATTAACTGTGAAAAAAATGTGGCCTCTGATTTATACTTTATGTTGCTGGGAATTTAGACTTTGGTGGTTTTCCAAAAAAACATTGGGAAATAGTTTTGGCAAACATCTTGTCTAAATGAGAATTTCTAGTGAGATTTGAGGGTTACCACTTCTAAAATTTCGGTTTTTATTATTTATTTTGAGGGAAGTTTACTCTCTGTTGGAAGGAGAGGCTGATGGAGAAGAGACAAGATGGGAATCTGACAGCAAGAGAGTGCCGGGAGGGTGACAGGGTGGAGGGCTGCATGGGTTGGAGCCACTCTCACCCTTGACACCTGTCTTGGGAGGAGAGGATGTGGCATGGTAACTGACGCCTGGTGCAGGATGTCAATTGCGCATCTTTTCCCCTTCAATTATCCAGTGGTTGATTTAAAAAAACAGTTTAAAATTTGACAAAATTCCTAAGTGAGTCATCACAAGTTTGCACAGAGTTCCATTTTTGAGCTGCTGCCTCACCTGCCCCATGGGAACGAAATAGACTGAACACTCAGGGAAGCTTGTCAGCTCCCCCAGCAACCAGGAACCCATCTTTGATGCCAGTGGAGCAACCCGAGGATGAAGGGACCCATGGGAGGGAGCGACACCCTCCCTCCCCCTGTGCCCATTTTTCAGAGTCTGTCAGCTTCCACCACTGGGTTTTTTGTGTTTGATTGTTGTGCAGTCTTTATTATTTCACAAGGTGGGTGTTACACCATTCCAGGGTCTGGGATGTTTCTCTGTTGGATGCAGAGTTCCCATGGGACCTAGCATCTTGATGAACTGCATTCAGCCAAGAGAGGAGCAGAGGAGCTGGAAGGGACCCACGCATGAGACCAGTGGTCAATTCACTGACTCAGCTAAGAAGGAGAGTGAGTAGTACCCTGATGGCTGAAAGAGTGAGTGCTGCGTGTGGCCACTTCACTCCCAAGGGTCCTGCTGATGTTCTGAATTACATACAGATAGACTAAATTAGTTTGCTGATTTTTTTTTCTTGTGGTACAAATAATTTGAACACAACTTAAGAAAATACAAAAATTTACATAAGAGAAATCATCCTTCCATTCAGATTTGACCCTTGGCAATATACCTCTATTTTTGTTAGACATGTAAATATAATCACAAATAAAGATCATGTTTTATGTTCTGTTTTGTTCCCAGACTTTTTCAATCAAAATGATACCCTAACATTTATTACATTATTTACTATTCTTAGAAATATGCCAGCATTTTTGAGAAGCAATCTATATATATATATTTTTTTTTTTTTTTGAGTTGGAGTCTCACTCTGTCGCTCAGACTGGAGTGCAGTGGCCGCTCCCAGCCACCGCAGCCTCGATCTGTTGGGCTCCGGCGATCCTTCCACCTCAGCCTTCTGAGTAGCCAGAATTACAGGTGCACGCTACCATGCCTGGCTAATTTTTTTATTTATTGTAGAGATGAGGTCTCGGCTGCCCAGGCAATCCACTCACCTCAGCCTCCCAAAGGCGCGGGATTAGAGACTGAGCCACCGAGTCTGGCTGAGAAGCAATCTATCTATTTAATGATTCCCCCATTGCTGGCATTGAGTAGGTTGGGGATTTTTTCCATTGTTTGAATTAATGATGTTGTTGGTAGCCATGCACTTTAATCTTTGTCTAAGGCTTCAATTAGTTCCTTAGGATGGATCTCTGAAAATGAAATTCATGGACACAGGGCCTACACTTTTTTTTAAAGCCTTTTGATAACTGTGGCCAATTGAGTGCCCCCAAATTTATACTAACAGACATATGACAGTCCATTGGTTTATGAAAATTCCTTTTCTCCATGTGCTCACCAACATTGAATAGTTTAGTGGAAAAGAAAGCAAAAATAATTTGAAAACATATATTTGATAAGTTTAAAAAGTCACAAGTTTTATTAGAGTTTATTTATTTATTTATTTATTTATTGAGTTGGAGTCTCACTCTGTCGCCCAGACTGGAGTGCAGTGGCCGCTCCCAACCACCACAGCCTTGACCTGCTGGGCTCCGGCGATCCTTCCACCACAGTCTTCCAAGTAGCTGGAATTACAGGCATGCGCTATCACACCCGGCTGATTTTTTGATTTATTGTAGAGATGAGGTCTCTCCTGCCCAGGCAGATCTCGAACCCGTGGGCTCAGGCAATCCACTCACCTCAGCCTCCCAAAGGCATGGGATTACAGGCTGAGCCACTGAGCCCGGCTAGTGTTTCTTTAAGTACAGAGAAAATGCCATTTTTCTTTTCTAATTTTTTTTTTATTTTAAAGATGTGGGGTACAATTCAGGTTTAGATATTCAAGTGTTCAGAAATTTTTTTTTCTTTTTTGCATTTGCTTCAACTGCTTATTCAATGTTCTGAAAATGTGTCATCCAACATTACAGCCACTCACCATGTGTGACTATCAAACTTAAGTGTAGGTATGATGAAATCCAATTTTAAATATAGTGTCTCAGTTGATCAGGTTATGTTTCCAGGACCCCAGAAACTGTGGTGGCTGTGACTTGGGTCTGGGTCATGAGGATGTGTGCTGACCAGTGTCACCAAACTTGCTGTTGGGCAGTGCCACTCTGGAATCATGGCCAGGAGGTGGGCAGAAAGGACCACTGGACTGAGCAGACATTGGAATTGGTCCCTCCAGACATCAGCAGCCCTCAGTGACTGGTTTGCCTACTGGTTTGTCAGTGATCAGAAGCATCCCCTAGTGGTGTCCCAACCACTCCTGTAGGAGTATCTCGAATGCTTGGCTTCCTATGGACAAGGACAGAGTGGCACATATGTCCTCAGGAAGCTGGCACACGTGGGGACACGACCTCCCTTGAAGGTCTCACTGCCTTTGGAGATTCATCTCGCATGACGGTAACTTCAAGAAATGCTCAGATTTCTATTTTAAATTAAAGCCTAAATTGTGTTAACATGGCAGATATTAACAGAGTATACTATTTTTTAAGATTTCTGCTACTTTCAATCAAAACAGTTTCAGTCTTCCCTTTTCTCTAGGCATTAAGGCATGGCAATAATAACTGAAGGGGAAAGGTTCCTGTGTGTTGTTAGGATACATTTAGCATGGATTCTTTACTCTTTCTGAGACTGACAGTTCATGAGGTTGTCTGTCTCGTCTAATTAGCCCCAACCATGGTAGGAGGGATCCAGCACAGTGCCAGTTTAGCAAATGAGAAGATAGACATTCTTTCCAGGCTGTTAAGCTTCTCCTCTACAGGTATGCAGCAGCCAAATGGCCAAGTTGAGGTTCACGTCCAGGTCATTTTGCTTTTTTGCTATTTAATTTTTATTTATTTCTTAGCTCTGATAAACAATCTTAAGGAGTAGGATCTCTCAAAAATATATCATCAGATTAGATTTTTATTGAGAAGATGCCTCATTGACACTACTGGACTTTTGTGATGGCATCATCTTCCAATTAACCATGATAGCACTGTTGGTCAGGTGCATAGGGCTGGGCCTCTTCAAGCACTGCATGTCCTCAGCCCTTGATGAACCAGATGCTTATTTACCTCTTCTTTCTCCAACACACCCGGTGCCTTTGCCTTGAATTCTCTCTGTTGACTTGAAGCCATTCCAGTGTAGTGGAAAGGGCAGCCAAACTTCCCTACATTATCCTCTGAGTAGCTGGAGGCCAAGTGCCCTTCAGAGATTGGTGACCATGAGCTCAGAGGCAATGTGGAAGACAAAGTAAGTGATGTGTCTGTGATATAGCAAGAAATAGAGGGGTTGTGTGTTTTCAATTGTGGATCACAGGCTTTTATCCTCTTCACATATGTGCCTTTAACAGGGTTATCCCACCCTACTCTCCTAAGGGTGGGTGTGCCCTTTCTCTGGGGCCTGTGGGGTGGACTGGACTGGACTCATCCCAGGAGGCAGCATTTTCGTACATCCTGATACCATGTGGCATGTGGTCCAGCCTCCCCTTTTACCAAAGGTGCGGTCTCCTGGGATCCATCTCTTGTAACATGGAGCACTGTGGAGAAGAAAAGTTATAGGCACAACTCTCCCAAGCAATGCTGGTCTGTCTGGCAGGTGGGCCCCTCTTCTGCCAGCTGGAGAACTTCAGGATGCCTTCTTAGGGAGGGGCAAGGCCACTGCAGGGGATGGAGTTCCAGCAAGAGCGTCCTGCTCATTTATCTGTAGAGTGCTGACAGACGGGGGTATGTCTACCAGTTCTCTGCCAGCATGTGGCTTTGTGGGAAGGTTGACCCCTCCCTGGGGCTGGTTTCTGGCATGGACTGTATTGACAATGTCTGTGCAGACCACCATGGACTGTAAGGTGAAGAGCTATGGTGTGGGACAACCAGGCCCCATTCCATCTCCCATTACACTAGGTCACATGGACATCTGAGATAAAGCAGTCATGAGGGGCACCAGGAGACTCTGGCTTGTTGGGGATTTTTCAGATTTTGGTACTGAATGTTCTCAGCCCTCAAACTCCTCCATCCCAGCAAGTCAGGACAGCTAGTCACCCTTTGCATTCCAGTCAGTGTGAACTAAGTTCTTAGGGTGTTCCCAAAGAAGTGTCCTTTGCTCGTTTGGTTGGCTGAAACCTAATGCTCAGGAGATAACTAAGACACTTACCTCCCATACATTAATGTCACTTAGAACTCTAGCTTTGAGTCAGGGGTGGAGGACTCTGCCCAGCAGGAGGTTTTTCAGGCCCAGGTACAAGCATCTGCTACAGGAAGAAACCCCCATATGGGTTCATGTGAGGTAGGAAGGGCAGAGAAAGTCGCTGTGGGCTGAGCCCAGGAAAACATCTACGATGTCTGACATGGAGGAGAGTGTAGGTTTGTTTCTGATCTGAGGTTTAAATGCAGATTCAGTAACCGCCCACCCACTGGAAGATGGCAGACCAGGGAGGAAGAGGAGCAGTATGCCACAGAGTGAAACTCCCTAATCCCAGTCTCAGGTTTCTGAGTCATGGCCCAGGGAGGAAGCAGGCACAGGAGAAAGCCTCTTCCATATATTTACAAAGAGCCGAGTACATTGTCTCCAAGGAAATACTCTTGAGATTCTTTATGGCTTATTAAAAAGGTGGAAAGTATTAAATAGTTTTATCTGAAATCTGAAATACTCCATGAGTAGAATAAGCGTTTGTCTTTATTTTTGTGATGTTGAGAAATATTTTTGATTTCTAGTGCTTGCTAATCTGTTAGTTTTCCTTAGTACAGGTAAGTATGTTATAAATTAACAAGGGAAAGTAAACCAACAATGGGGTTTTAATTGCATATAATTACTTGGTGTCCCAAAGTATTTTACAATTGAGAAAATTTGTCTGAAAGTTTTGATATTTCTTGAATAGAATTTAGGGTAATTTCTGTATTTCCCCCAACTGCCTAATAGTCTTTATAACAAGGAAATGGAAGCACAGTGAGAATCCTAAACTGAAACAAAGTTACACATGAGAGTGATTAAAATGAATCTGTTTGTCTTTGATTCAATAGGAATCCAAAACAAAGTTGATCTGATCAAGGATCAGTAGAAAAGTTAGTGAAGATTCTCTTTCTTTGAAACTGGTAAAGGCAAGGAAATAACGCTTGCAAACAATGGAAGCCTTTAATTCACAGGCTCCAACACTGAAAACCATTGTGAAGTGGAATTTTGGGGGTTTCAGGTTTTAATTTGAGCTGTACAAGCAGGTGAATAATGGAGGAAGAACTTCTGTGATTATACTGTTGCCACTCCTGTCAAATGAAATTTACCATTAATCCAGCTTTATGCATTTGATCATAGAGACTCTGTCAGTGCTGACCTGTTTACTGGCATTCTCTTACCTTGGGACTTAGGATCCTGAGAGGGAGAAAAGAAAGCAAGCAAAGGCAAGTTTAGTGTCAGATCTGAACAAAAATCCAGCAAAAGAAATTCCAGCCGTGAAACAGTGTGGCCAGGAACATTCTAGGAGCAAGTAGGGGTAGAAAATGCCTCTTTCTAAAGCAAAAGTCTCTGATTTCATCCCTGGTGGCCACTCAGGTGACCTAGCCCTCAGAGTAGTGTCCCTGCCTCCCCAGCCCAGCCTCTGCAGTGGACTACGAAGGTTGCTCCAGTTTTTTTAACAGCTCTCCTGTCGTGAGTAGGAAAACACATAGATGCTTCCACTTCTCTTTGTTTCATTTTTTATCTTGGGCAAAGTTTGGAGACAACAGCATCAGGAGAAAAATTTCATCATAGCAACAGAGAGAGTCAGAGTATCCATTTATTTTGGCCCATTGGTGCTCAGGCACATCACACAGATGCTTCATGAGAGTCTTTGAGTTCAGCGAGTGAGTGTTTGGGGAAGGAGGAGAGGATGGTGCAAGGTGGGAGAAGTTCCCATGGCACATTCACCCTTGTGTTGGCCATACTGACCTCCCTGAACATTAAATCAGATCCCTTGAAATGAATGTCCCTTATGTTTTTCCTGGCTAGGTCATAAAAATATTCTTCATCTCAGTCATACACATGATATATTTTCTCGTTCTCACTCCTAGAAGTGACAAATAAATAGTAGAGGCACAACTCCTGTATTATTTCCTACATGAATGGACACATGAGAAGCTCCTTGTTGCAATATCCTACTGCCCATAAGCAGTTTAATGAGGTGGTAAGACATGGATACTCTCTCTTATGCTTCTGTAAAAAATATGAGTAGGGAAAATGAATAAAGGACACCCTCTCGAATAAATAGTGCTGGAAAGACAAGACAGTCATATACAGAAGGATGAAACTGGACCCCATTTCTCACCATATATAAAAATCAACTCAAAATGGATTAAAGATTTAAATGTATTACCTGAAACTATAAAAATTCTAGAAGAAAATGTAGGAAAACCTCTGCTGGACATGGTCTAGGCAAAGAATGTATAAGACCTCAAAAGTGTAGGCAACAGTATCGAAACTAAACAAATGAGACTTAAACTAAAAAATTTCAGTGCAGTAGAAAAAAATGATCAACAAAGTGAAGAGAAAACTTGTTCAATGAGAGAAAATATTTGCAAAATTTTTGTTCAACAGGAGAATGATATCCAGAATATAAAAAAAATTCAAATAAACCAACAGAGGAAAAAACCTAAATAACAAACAAAAAATAATTCATTAAAAAATGGGCAAAGGGTCACCCCCCCTTGGCCCTCCTCCCACTGTGGGAGCTTTCTGTCCTCTCAATAAATCCTGCTTTCTCAAAAAAATAAAAATTAAAAATTAAAAAATGGCCAAAGACATGAACAGACACATGCAAATTACCACCCACAAGTATATGAAAAACTGCTCAACATTTCTCACCATCAAGGAAATGCAAATCAAAAACACAATGAGGTATCATCTTTCCCTAGTTTGAATGTCTATTATTAAAAAGAGAAAAAGTAACAGATTTTGAAGATGCAGAGAAAAGGGAACTCATATACACTGTGGGTAGGAATATTGTTAGAAATGTAGTGTCGTTTCTATGGAAAACCAGTGTGAAATATTCTTTAAAAACTAAAAACAGAATTACCACTCAATTTAGTAATTCTACTACAGGATATCTACCTGAAGGAAAATAGATAAAATATCAAAGAAATACCTGCATTCACATGTTTGTTGCAGCCCTATTCACAAAAGCAAAGCTATAGAATCAACCTGTGTCCATCAGCGAATAAATGAGTAAAGAAAATGTGGTATATATACACAATGGAATGTCACTTGGCCATGCAAAAATAAAATCATGTAATTTGCAGCAACATGGATGGAACTCTCTTGACCATTATCTTAAATGAAATAAAGCAGTCACAAAAGGACAAAAATAAAGTGTTCTCATTTATTTGTGGGAGGCAAAAAGTATGATCACATGGAGACTAGTGAGTGGGAAGACAGATAACACACTAGGAAGGGTGAGGCAGGGTAGGAGAGAGGATGAAAGAAGTGGGCTGAAACATAGAGACATACAGTGAGATAGAAAGGATACATTTGATATTCAATTGCAGAGTAGAGTGTACTTAACCAAAAAAGTATTGTACTTGGCTGATGGACAGTTACATATCCTGAGCTGATCACTTCATATTATGCACGTGTAACAAAATTTCATACCTACCCCATACAGTCATACAAATAAAAATAAGAATAGAAGTGGAGATATGCAGGCTCCCCCCACCTCCAGAAGTGATTTCTCTTCAAAATACTAGACTACCTTCTCTTTTTCACTATGGCCAATTGTTAATGACTACCATGAGTTGGACATGTTTCCAGGCACTGGGAATGCAGAACCTCACAAGAGGTTGTGCTCAAGAGTTCAGGACATGGAAAACAACACTGGTCCTGCTGTTTGGGGAGTGGGGAGGGGTGGAGAGCTGCTGCTGTGGGGTCCCTAGGGTTCAGCTGACTTGGCTCCATCAAGGATGTCTTCAGAGCCAAGTTGTGAGATGGCCCTGTAGGATTTGAGGGGCCAGCCACGTCGTTGACCATGAAGGACTTTTTGGTTAGAGAGCCATGTGCAGGGGCTCAGCAGGCTTTGGAGGTAGAGGGGGTGTGAGGATCAGCTGGTGGGTTTTGTTCTGGGAGGAGGTGAGCCCAGTGTTGTGAGAGTGAAGGTTGCAAGGGGGCAGGAAGGGACTGGACATGGAGGACTTGGTGTCAGTCTGAGGAGTTCACCCAAGTCTGAGGTGCAAGGAGCTCTTGAAGCCTCCTTAGTCAGGGAGTGAGGAGATGAGTTACCCTAACAGATTTTAGAATAGTGTTGTGAAGGGTAGGCTCAGGGGAGGAAGGAGTTGAGGAAGAAGCTGTTCTAATGGGAGATGCCAGAGAGGATAAGGCTGACATTCTTTGTGTCATTTCCTACATCTGTTACCTTGGGAGGTTACGTGTATCCCTGTTTTATTTTAAAAATGGAATCTTAAGCCGGGCTCGGTGGTTCAGCCTGTAATCCCGCACCTTTGGGAGGCTGAGGTGAGTGGATTGCCTGAGCCCACGGGTTTGAGACCTGCTTGGGCAGCGAGACCTCATCTCTACAATAAAGCAAAAAATCAGCCGGGTGTGGTAGTGCATGCCTGTAATTCTGGCTACTTGGAAGGCTGAGGCGGAAGGATCGCTGGAGCCCAGCAGGTCGAGGCTACGGTGGCCGACAGTGACCACTGCATTTCAGTCTGGGTGACAAGAGTGAGACTCCAACTCAAATAAATAAATAAATAAATAATAATGGAATCTTAAAAATAATACTTTTTTTCAGCTCTGAGAAATGAGAGAGCTGCCCTATGTAAAGTGGTTGATGGATTTGCCTTAGAATATTGACTAAACAGTGCTTTTTCTTCTCCTATTGCTTGATCTACTAGGTGGGAAAACAAAGCTCTAAAAAAATCTCAGGGAAGTCATGATTAGAGATGGGTAAGTTAAATACATATGATAAATTAATCAGGATGGTTTTGATCACCAATGCCATTTTTTGTTTGTTTATCTAGCATAACATAAAAGGGTGCTTTTTTTCTAAGTATGGACTAGAGAATAGACAGTGAATCAGGTTTTGAGGATGGCCTTGGTGCTTCTAAACAGATTTGGCAGAGAACAACGTGCTTAAAATGTCGCTGCAGGATGCAGCTACTTGAATGACTTTGCTGCCAACAACCACAACTCAACTTTTCTTTAAAGACCACCATTTCTCTATTACCAATCCTTCAAACAACCCTTAAAACAATCCTGCCTCTCAGTGTGCATATTTTCCCACTTTCCAGTCTCTATGCATCATTTTGCCATCCTATAGCCCCTTTTCCCCAAATGACACAATCAAGCAATGCAGGAACCACTTCCGATGCTTAGAAGCAGTTAAAAGAGAATGTATCCTGATATTAGATGTAAAACCTGGCCCTAAAATAAAGCCTTTATTAAACGTTTACTCTCAGCAGAAACAGAACAAAGCACTCTCATAGTTTATCCTTTTGTTTTTCACAAAATCTTATGCAATAATCTTATTATCTCCAAGTTTTTGTTGTTGTTTGTTTTGAGTTGGAGTCTCACTCTGTCACCCAGGTTGGAGTGTGGTGACTGTGGGCAGAGCTCAGGTGACCCTTCTGCCACATCCTTCCAAGTAACTGGAATTATAGGTATGTGCCCCATGCCCGGCTAATTTTTTGATTTATTGTAGAGATGAGGTCTCGCCAAGTTGCTTAGAATTGTCTCAAACACTTGGGCTCAGGCAATACACTCATGTCAGCCTCCCAAAATTCTGGGATTATAGGCATGAGACACCACATCTGTCCTAGCTCCAGTTTTAAGACAACTGAGACTCAGGAAGTTGAAAGAAACAATGTCCAGGGTGTCTAATAACTAATAAGTGAAGAAACCAGGATCTGAACAGGG
>NW_007261108.1:35464-43729 GCF_000164805.1 Carlito syrichta
TTCTGCCTCAGTCTTCCAAGTAGCTGGAACCACAGGCCTGCACTACCATGCCTGTTTTTTTTTTTTTTTTTATTGTAGAGATTAGGTATTGCCAAGTTGCTCAGGTTGGTCTCAAACCCCTAGGCTCTGGCAGTCTTCTCACCTCCACCTCCCAAAATGCTGGGATTACAAGTGTGAGCCACCATGAATTTTACCAGTGGGAAAGGCTTTCTTTACACAACCTGGTGTGTGTGACTCCTCCTAAGAGAAAACCTCTTCATACTCCTGCTTATGTTTTGTTTTGCACATGTGATTTTCAATTGCAGCTGTGGATGATGGTCACTTTAAGAATAAAAAGCCAAGTGTGGCACTGTTGCTTTGTATTAACTCTTTGATGCATTCTGCCAGGATTTAAGTGAAATTCACCTGGTCTTACATCTTAGGATCTTTTGGGGATCTCTGCACATTGTGTTAGAAACTTCAAGACAATGGCTTTACCTTTCTGGTTTTCACATGTTGGAAAACTTCAAAGCATCACATCTATCTCAGTTCACCTGGCCATTCTTTGGTTTGTAAGCTAACTGAAAACCTTTTCCTTTGAGGCTTCTGTTCTCATTCCATTCTTGAGTGAGTGGACACTTGTGTCATTAGGGCCCTGGCAGACCTTGACCTGGTGTAGGTGTGTCACTGTTGCCTTGTGTAGCAGAGCTTCCTGGCATTAATTGGATGGGCCTCCAAATCACAAGCCAAGACACAAGCTCCGCATGTATCAGATCTTTTGCAAAATTTTTCATTTTTTTCTCTTTATAGTTGTCTCGGCCACTCACCATTCTCAAGTGAGGTTAATGAGATGTTGTTTGTGCGTGATTTTTCTTTCCTAGGAGTTACTTTGTGAGACTGAGTCTCTTTCACTCCCTCAGGGAGTCTCCTTTCTTCTGCCCTTGGGTTTTGAAGTCATCCTCTCTGGGCATCCAATGCAGTGTCCCAATGCTTCCATGAAGCCTTCAAGCTACTCTGTATCTTCAAGTTTTTTTTTAAATGTTTAATTTTATTTTAAAGACGTGTGATACAATTCAGGATTAGTATACAAATGGACATCGTGCAGGGAGAGTCTGGGTCTTCCTTTAGTCCACATTTTACATGGTTTGAGATCAGGTACCCTTATTGATGTTGTGTCCCCTCACCCCACCCCAGCAGTTTTTCTCCTGTCTACTATTCAACATTTGCTTCCTAGTTTTCAGTCACCCTTTTGAATTTTATTGTTTCTGAATTATCCCCAGGGGAAATCAGAAGTGCTTAAAATATCAAACTGTTGGAGTAATGGCCTCTGTCCTGGTGGGATGCTCTGGATCCTTTCAAATGACCTCCTGGACCAGAGGGCCTGAATACCACTTGAATGGAAAGATACACATTAGGTTCTTCTACTGGTAAGAATAATGCCATTTTTTCTTAATACTCCCATAAACACAGTGGTGGCTTCTTTCCAGACTGGCTAATGATCAATCAGGAACATGCATGAATAAGAAGTGTGATATCTCTGTTTGCTTTCTCTTAAGGTGGTACATTCCCAGCTAAACAGGCTGGGGTTCACAGGAGAACTTGGTCTCTACATGCTGGATCTCGGAAATAGCTACCAATTCTGAGCTCATGTATGTTAGAAAGCCAGCCAGAATAGCTGGACCATGTTGGGCACACCACAGGGGGCTCTGTGAGGGCAGGTGGGGCTGTGGTCCCATATGAACCCCACTGTGGCTCTGACCCTCCTATCAGAACTGTAACAGTGACTGGACAGATGGCACACCTGTGACCAAGGAAGTTAACTTTCTTTCCTTTCTTTCTTTATTTTTTGAGTTGGAGTCTCACACTATTGCCCAGCTAAAGTGCAGTGGCATGCTCACAGCCACAACAGCCTTGACCTGCTGGACTCAGGTGATTATTCTCCCTCAGCCTTCCAAGTAGCTGGAAATACAGGTGTGCACAACCACACCCAACTAATTTTTTCATTTATTGTAAAGACGTGGTTTCACCAAGTTGCCCAGGCTGGTCTCAAAAACCTGGGCTTAGCCAATCTTCTCACCTCAGCCTCCCAATGTGCTGAGATTGAGGTTTGAGTCACCGTGCCCAGCAAGTTGTGCTTTCTGAATCAGATTTCAATTGACACACTCCAAACTCTTTGCTATGTAAGAATTAAAATACTTTCTCCTTGCTTTCTTGTATTTTATCTAACATCATGAAAGTCAGCCTAGCACTGTTATTCTTCAGTATTAACTGTATAAAGTATCCCTTCTACAATAGGATTTCACTCTACTTTGAGGGGATATGCCTCAGGGAGTTTTAGTAGCACATGCATTAAAGTGCAATTATAGGGGAGGAATCAGTCTTTGGGAACTTAAACAATTCTACATCCTTAATATCCTGCCTAGGAACAGATCGTGGTTTCAGTGCCTATAGATTTTCCACAATTTTAACTAGAAACATGCTTTTTGATTCTTTTAAAAAGATACTATTTTCTTTATCACAACATGCAATGTAGTACTTCCCGTGAAGTGGTAGATAGCTTTAGAAGGGACAGGTTGTTGGGGCACCTGTGTTAAGCCCATCTGATGAATTCACCTCCTTCAATGAATTCAGCCATCAGTATCAGTGAACAGAGCAACCTCAATCTCAGGACAACCCAGCACTACTTCCTGGTTACAGCACTCTCAAAATGCACTTGTGTCAATATCTCCAAGGGAGAGTTTTCTTTCTCTTTTTTTTTTTTGGAAAGCAGGATTTGTTGAGAGGACAGAAAAGCTGCCACAGTTGGAGGGGACCCAAGGGCATTGCACAAGGAAGAGTTTTTCTATAGGGATGTTCTTGGGTTGTATACATAATCACAGTCTACTTTTTCTCAAACAATCGTGCCAATGTTTCAGTCACACTGTAAACACAAGTGTAATCTGTGGGCCATGTTTGTGGTGTACAGGACTGCCAAGATAATTTTTTAGGACCCAGTACAAAATGAAATTTTGAGGACCCTTGTTCAAAAATTATTAAGAATTTCAAGATGGTTTATTTCAAGGTCAGTAAACCAAGCAGGAAGTCCCTGAGTGTGGGGTCATTCTCAATTGCTGTGTTGATGTTTGTGAAACCAGCCATGGCTGTGGGCATCCCAGTTTGAGAAGAAACAGGCAGATCATCCCCTGTCCTCTCCCAAAGTACTAATGTCAGCAGTGTATGTTTGCTAGTCCCTGTACTACTGATGTGCCTGGAAGGGGGTTGGTAGCAGTTAAAGATATTTTCTTTTGAAAGTCAAGCAGCAAACTCTAAAGACCAGCCAGGTTGGTTTTGTTTGAAAAGACCAAATGACCAGAGACTGATGGCTCTCATGGAAATGCAAAAGATAACTAATTCACAGAGTTATCCCAAACCCCTTTTTGAAGTTGACAGTTTACAACCCTGCTTGCAGACTCTGCTGCCCAGCTGTTCCTGGAGACCATTTGTTCTTTAAAAGATCTGATTTTTCTGAACACCAACTGTAAATTCCAAAGAGAATGTGTAATCACTCAACACGACCCCCTCCCTTACCTAAACAAGGGTATAAGACCCCTCTTCTTCCATTCTGTGGGACTCAACCTGGAAGGTGTAATAAAGTGCCACTTCCTATAATAGTCTCGGTGTCATGATCTCTCTGTCTTCCCACTACACTACAAGCTATGTCCTTGCACAAAAATTCACATGGGCTTTCCTGTGTCCTGCTAATTCTTTTTTTTAAATTTGAGTTAGAGTCTCACTCTATCACCCAGACTGGAGTGCAGTGGCTGCTCCCAGCCACTGCAGCCTCAACCTGCATGGCTCTGGTGATCCTTCCACCTCAGCCTTCCAAGTAGCTGGAACTGCAGGAGTGCACTACCACGCCTGGCTAATTTTTTGGT
The DNA here is from genome assembly GCF_000164805.1 of Carlito syrichta. Lineage (NCBI taxonomy): Eukaryota > Metazoa > Chordata > Mammalia > Primates > Tarsiidae > Carlito > Carlito syrichta. Next base: position 39,358 of record NW_007261108.1, read on the forward strand.
TTATTGTAGAGATGAGGTCTCACCAAGTTGCCCAGGCAGGTCTCAAATTGGCAGGCTCAGGCAATCCACTCACCTCAGCCTCCCAAAGGTGTGGGATTACAGGCTGAGACACCGAGCCTAGCTTCCTGCTAATTCTGAAGCTCATCCCTTCTGTCTTCACCCCTGGAATTATTCTAGATGCCACATTAGGTAATTAAGACAGTTTTATACCCAGACAAGGATGAGGCAAGCACTTCTGAATATGTGAACAAGGATGGTTTGGTACAACTTCACACCGGGGTACAGTTGGGCATATCAGTGTCTCCATGAGTGTTTCTGGTTATTCTTCATCTTCCTTCTCCACAGAGAGGCTTTTCCACCCTTGGGAACACTGGGATTCTTACGGGTTTCTGATTGAAGAAAAGAAAAGGGGAATGGATCCTTGTTGGCTCTGCAAAAGGTTACAATCTATTTGCAGGCAGGACACTTTTGCAGTGACTTCCTTTCAGCCTCAGTCCAACATACATATTTGATGGATGAAAACAGAGACATGGACCCACTGACTAGGATGCTACCTCCAGGAATAGGCAGGAGCTGGGCTTGGAAATTTCCCCTTGATATGACTTGGAACTTTCTTACCATTGGAGGAAGACTCACCATTCTTTCATTTATGTGCCCAGTAAGCTCCTGCTGAGTGCTGACTCTGGGTGGAGTTTGTTATTACATCCAGGGGAGACACAGAGAAGAATGAAGCCAGGTGCCTCATGCAGCTGAAGTTCAGGGTCTAGTAGAGGCCATTGAGCACATGGACCATTCCTGCAGGAGTCTTTTCATGAATTAGATGCAACTTCAGGCTCAGGGGCCCACATATGTTCGGCCCCTCCAAGGTCCTTGAGGCTTCCAGCAGTGTGTTTACATGGTCACTTGTTCTTAAAGAATGTAGATGTCAGATATTTTAACCACAGACTGTTAAGCTTATGGTCGTAGTATACAGTGAAGTTTCACTAGGCTCAGTGGCTCAGCCTGTAATCCTGCACCTTTGGGAGGCTGAGATGAGTGGATTGCCTGAGCCCGTGGGTTTGAGACCCGCTTGGGCAATGAGACCTCATCTCTACAATAAATCAAAAAATCAGCTGGGTGTGGTAGCACATGACTGTAATTCTGGCTACTTGGAAGGCTGAGGCAGAAGTATCGCCGGAGTCCAGCAGGTCAAGGCTGCGGTGGCCGGGAGCAGCCACTGCATCTAGTCTGGGTGACAGAGTGAGAATCCAACCAAAAATAAAAAAAAGAAGTTTCACTGCTTGCAAATCCTCATTGATCTACCTATTCTTTCCTCCTCTCCCTCTTCTTCTTTTTATAGATCATGATTTTGGTGTGACATCTAATCCCTGGTGAGCACTAAATTTATTTATACATTTTACTGTTTTCACAATTTTGCCTTTTTCCAGATGCTGTATTGTTGGAATTATAAAATTTGTTGCCTTTTCATATTAGTTTCTTTTACTTTGTAATACATATCCATACTTCCTCTGTCCTTGTGGGTTGATAACGCACCCCTTTTTAGTGCTGAGTAATATTATTTCATTACTTTGTTGGACCATGGATTTTTATCAGTTCACCTACTAAAGGACATCTTGGCTGCTTCCAGGTTTTGGTGATTATGAATTATGTGTCTATAATCATCCTTGTTCAGGATTTTGCATGAACATAGCTTTTCAAATCATTTGGGTAAATACCAAGAAGCATGGTTGCTCGAGCATATGGTGAGAGTTCTTTTAGTTTTATGAGAAGGAGCCAAACTGTCTTCTAGAGGCTGTGACATTTTGCATTTCCGCCAGCAATAAATGAGAGTGTAAGTTGCTCTGTATCCTTACCAACACTCAATATTGTCAGTGTTCTCTATTTTGGTCATTATATTAAGTGTGGAGTCATATCTAGTTGTTTTAGCTTTCATTTCCCTGATAAAATATGACATTAAAGAACTTGTCATAAGCTTATTTGTCATTTTTCTATTTTGTTTCATGAGATGACTGTTAAGGTCTTTGGCCCATTTTTAAATCAGTTTTCTTATTTTTATGTTGTTGAGTTTGAATCATTAGTTGTGTTTTTTGGGTAAGATTTTTTTTATCAAGATGTCTTTTATAAATATTTTCTCCAAATCTGTGGCTTGTGTTTTCATTCTCTTGACAGTGTCTTTCACAGAAAGAAAAATTTAAGTATAATGAAATGTATCATATTTATTTTCTTCTTCTTTTGATAGACCATGGCTTTGGTGTGACATCTGAAAAGGTATTCACATGCAGCACTATTTGTGCTGTATTATCTTTGCTACTTTGTCAAAATTAGTTGACTATATTCATGGGGTCTATTTCTGGACTCTCTATTCTGCTCTAATGATACATTTATTTATTATTTTGCCAATACCACACTGTCTTGATTACTGTAGCCATATAGTATGTTTTGAAATTGAGAGTGTTAGTCGTCCAACTTTGTTCTTTTCCTTTAATACTGTGTTGGGCACTCTGGATGTTTTGTCTTTCTAGAGAATCTTTAGAATCAGCCTGATTTACCCACAAAAAAATGCCTGGAATTTTAATTGGAGTTGGATTAATCTATAAATTAAACTGAGACAAATTGACATCTGGAAAATATCAAGGCTTCCTATCCATGAACATGTAATATCTCTTTCTTCATCTTGTTCTTCTTTGACTTCTTTCAGCAGAGATTTTATGAAAGAGATCATGTGTATGTTTTGTTATCTATACTAAGTTTTCAACTTTTTGGGTGTCAATGCCAGTGGTATTACATTTTTAATTTCAATTTTTACTTGTTCATTGCTGGTGTATAAGAAAGCAATTGATTTTACATATTGACTTATTTCCTGCTACCTTACTATAATCACTTATTTGTTTCAGAGATTTTTGCTTTTGCTTTTATCTATTCTTTTGGATTTTCTACATATATATTTATGTCTTCTGTGAACAAAGCCAGTTTTATATCTTTCTTTCCATTCTGTATATGTTTATTTCCTTTTCTTGGCTTATTGCATTAACTAGAACTTCTAGTGCAGTATTTAAAAGGACTAGTAAGGGGACATTCTTGCCTTGCTCAAGATCTTAGTGGAATATTTTCCTTTAGTTTCTCACCAGTACATGTGATGCTGACAGTTTTTTTGTAGATATCTTTTGTCAAGTTGAATAATTGACCCTCTATTCCCAGTTTACTCAATAATTTTATTTTTATTATGATTAGGTGTTGGTTTTTGTCAAAAGCTTTTTCTGCATCTGTTGATATGTTTATGTGATCTATCTTCTTCAGTCTGCAGATATGGATTATATTAACTGATTTTCAAATGTTGATCCAGTCTTGCATTCTTGAGATAAATCCCACTTGGTCATCTTTTATAACCTTTTTATACATTGTTGAATTTGATTTACTAATATTTGATTGAGGATTTTTCAAACTATGTTTAAAAGAGCAAATTTTCTGTGTTTTTTGTCATGTTTTTGTCTGGTTTTGATATTGGATAATGGTTGCCTCATAGAATAATTTAGGAAGTAATTCTTCTGTTTCTACCTTCTAAAAGAGATTATGGAAAAGTGGCAAAATTTATTTCTCAAATGTTTGATGGAACTTACCAGTGAACCTATCTGAGACTAACGCTTTCTACTTTACAAGGCTATTAATTATTAATTTAATTTAATCTACATACAGTCTGCCTTCTGAGGGTCCTTTGTCTGCAGATCCAACAAACCACAGATCATAAATATTTGAAAAAGATATCAATAAAAATGTAACAATAAATATAACACAAATTTAAAATGACACAACTATTTACATACCATTTACACATATTAATTATTTTACATAGTCTAGAGATATTTAAAATTATTTGGAAGGACATGCATAGATTTTAAACAAATAGTACACCATTTTATGTAAAGGAATTGAGCATCCATGAAATTTGGTATTCATGGAAGTGTCCTTTAACCGGTCTCCCATGAATATTGAGGGACAACTGTTCATGTACACATTGTCTACTTCTTTTGTGTCTTGACAGATTGTCTCTTTCAAGGAATTGGTTCATTTCGTCTAGGTTATCAAATGGGTGGACATAACATTGTTTGTAGCTTGCCCTCAGTATCCTTTTAAGGTATATGAAATTTGTAGTGATATGCCCTCTTTTATTTTTTAGTAGTAACAAATTGTGTTCTACTTGTTAGTTACTAGGGTAAACCCTTGTTGATTTTACTGATCTTCTTAAAGAAGTTTTTTGTTGTTGAATTATTTCTTTTTTTTTTCTTTCCTGTTTTCAATTTTAATTATTTTGGCTCTAATTCTAATTATTCATTTTATTATTCCTACTTTGGATATATATATTTTTTTGAGTTGG
>NW_007261108.1:44336-53828 GCF_000164805.1 Carlito syrichta
CTGGGCATGGTAGCGCACGCCTGTAGTTCCAGCTACTTGGAAGGCTGAGGTAGAAGGATCACCGGAGCCCAGCAGGTTGAGGCTGCAGTGACTGAAAGCGGCCACTGCACTCCAGTCTGGGCGACAGAGTGAGACTCCAACTAAAATAATAATAACATTTTAAAATTTCCCTTGTGTTTTCTTTTTTGACTCCTGTGTAATTTTTACATGTGTTATTTAGGCTCCAATATATTATGAGTTTTCTAAAGATATCTGTTTGTTATTCATTTGTAGTATAATTTTATTTTTGTCTACAAGGAGATATTGTGTGATGCTTTCTCTTTTAAAATTATTAAGGCGTGTTTTATGTCCCAGATTGTGTTTTATTTACAGACTGTTCCATAAGAAAATGAGAAAAATGTACAGTCTGCTTTTGTTTGGTAAAGTCAATTAAATCCAACTGACTGATGGTTCTATTGACTTCTACAATGTTCTTGATTTTTATTGCCTCGATTTGTCCATTTCTGATTAAAGCAGGTTACAATCTCCAACTATGATATTGGATTCATGAATTTCTCCTTAAAGTTCAGTCAGTTTTAATCTTATGTATTTTGATGCTCTGTTGTTAGGCACATGCATGTTGAGGATTGTTATGTCTTCTTACATTAGTAACCTTTTTATCATTATGTAATACTTGTCTTCATTTCTGATAACTTTCATTTCTCTGAAGTCTGCTTTGACTGAAATTAATATAGCTACTCACTCCCATTTTGTTTTGGTTAGTGCTAGAATAGTGCATTTATTTTTAATCTATGTGTATTTATATTTAAAGCATTTTCCTTGTAGACAACATAAAGGTGGGTCTTGTTTTATGACTCATTCTGATAACTATTTTAAATGGTATACTTAGATGATTGATATTTAATTTGATGAATGATATTGTTGGATTAATATCTAATGTATTTGTTATCATTTTCTAATTGTTGTTCTTATGCTTTGTTTCTATTTTTTGTCTTCCAGTTTGTCTTTGCTTTTCCTGGTTTTGGCTGACCATTTTATATTTCATTTCCTTTCATTTTTTAACATATTATTTATGTTTTTAAACTTTTTTAGTGGTTGCTCTAAAGTTTGTAATACATCTTTACAATTAATTCAACTCTACTGTTTTCCTTCCCTCCCTCCCTTCCTCCTTCCTTCTTTTCTTTTTCTTTCTCTCTTTCTCCCTTTCTTTCTTCCTCCCTCCCTCCCTTCTTCCCTCTCTCTCTCTTTCTTTCTCTCACACTGTCACCCAAGCTGAAGTGCAGCAATACAATCATGACACCATAACCTCAACATTTTGAGTTCAGGCAATCCTTCTGCTTCAGCCTCCCGAGTAGCTGGAACTACAGATGCACACCACCACATCCAGCTAATTTTTTTATTTTAGTAAAGATTAGGTCTCACTATATTGACTAGGCTAATCTTGAACTCCTGGGTTCTTGCCTTGCCCTCCCAAAATGCTAGGGTTATGGGTGTGAGCCACCATGCTGCCCCCCAAGACCACTTTCGAGTAGCACTATACCACCTCATGTGTAGTGCAAGAATCTTTTAATAGCAAAATATTCCTAATTCTTTCTCCCTATTTATTGTCATTGCTATTATTCATTTTCCTTTTACATAAGCTAATACAAACTGTTGGTAATCTTAATTTGAACAAATTTTTATCTCTTAGATCAATTAACAATAAGAAAAATAAATGTTTTATCATACATTCAATTATACTTTCTCTAATGCTCTTCCTTTCTGTTTACAGATCTAAGTTTTTGACCCATTTTATTTTCTTTCTCTCTATTGCCTGAGCCAAGCAGGTCAAGACTGCAGTGGCTGTGAACATGCCATTGTACTCCAGCATGGGTGACAGAGTAAGACTCTGACTCAAAAAAAAAAATAATTTTTCTTTAATATTTTTTAAAGGACAAGTCTACAGGTAATAGTTTTTTTGTTTTTGTTTTTTGTTTTTTTTGAGTTGGCTTCTCACTCTGTCACCCAGTCTGGTCGCTCCCGGCCACCGCAGCCTCGACCTGCTGGGCTCTGGCGATCCTTCCACCTCAGCCTTCCGAGTAGCCGGAATTACAGGCATGCGCCACCACGCGCGGCTGATTTTTTTTATTTATTGTAGAGATGAGGTCTCGCTGCCCAGGCGGGTCTCGAACCCACGGGCTAAGGCAAACTTTTTTTTTTTTAAATAAAGAATAATTTTGTAAGTTACAAAACTTTGGTTGGCAGGTTTTTTGTTTGGTTCTTTTGTTTTCTTTCTGAAAACTTTAAATGTTTTACTTAGCTCCTTCTTACTTATGTGATTTCAGAAGAGAAATTAGATGTCATTGTTATCTTGGCTTTTATATCAGTCTTTTAGTGAGCCTGTGCCTCTGGACCATGAACTTCATGAATATTTCTCAGTCAAACCTCTCAGGTGGCACAATGTTGAAAGTGGGCTGGATGTGTATGGTTCTGTTCCACAAGTCAAAGACTAGAAGGGGCTAAGCCGGGCTCGGTGACTCAGCCTGTAATCCCACGCTTTGGGAGGCTGAGGTGAGTGCATTGCCTGAGCCCGCCGGTTCGAGACCCTCTTGGGCAACTTGGCGAGATCTCATCTCTACAATAAATCAAAAACCAGCCGGGCACAGTAGTGCCCGCCTGTAGTTCCAGCTACTTGGAAGACTGAGGCAGAAGGATCACTGGAGCCCAGCAGGTCAAGGCTGCGGGGGCCAGGAATGTGCCACTGCACTCCAGTCTGGGCAACAGAGTGAGACTCCAGATAAAACAAAAAGAAGGGGCTCATGGTAGGAATTTTCCTTTCTCCAGGTCAGTTGGGATAGGATACAACCCCAGCACATGAAGCTCCAGTTAAACAATGAGTCCTTCCAGCAGGTCTTGTTAAAGAGAACAGTGTGCTCTGGCATATTTCAATTGAAAAATTCCCTGCTGGAAGCATGGGGAGATTTTTCTCTGTTTTATTGCCATGAGACACTGGTGCAGCTCCGGAATCTCAAACTGACAAAAATGTGGGACCCCATGACTGGTCTCCAGGAATTTTCCCTCTCAAGTTTTCCATGGTGTGCCTTCAGCAGTTCATCAGAGTTCAGGTTTTCCTACCTTAGTGCTGGCTCCTGTGGAGGTTTCAATCCTTGGGTTTCTGCTTCAGAAAGCTGTGATATCTGCATTCTCCAGTCTGTCTCTTCAATTTCTGGAGCAGTGGTTTTCCCTGCAATCTCAACTCTCTGAATGATCTAAGAAGAGTTGTCCATTTTCTGTTTGTTCAGCTTTTTACTTATTATTAGGATAGAATGTCTACTCCAAGTTCGTTGCATGTGGTGCAGGGAAACTGGAAATCATTCTCATCTTTTAAGCTCAATTCCCCTCCATAGCTGAGTAAATATGAACTATTCTGGGAGGAGGAGGAATGGGCAATGGAGAAAATATGACCAGAAAAGAAAAGGGTGTATAGGTGTGCTCTGAATGTGAGGGTCTCAGAGACAGTGGGACATGATATAGAAAGCCACTGGAGTGCACAGTCTGCCCTGGCCATCACTTTCTTCCTGGCTACAACAGGATGGGATTGCTTCCCTCTTAATAAATAAGTGGGGAGCTTCATATAGCTGCAACTCTGCTTAGCTTCACTGGCATCATCAACAGTTCACTCCAGACTGGAGCTCAGGGGCCCTAACAGTCACCTTGACTTCCTCCTAGCACCCAGTGGGGTAGTGGTGCCTATTGGTTGCAAGTGTGGTCTCTGTGTCCAGCTCCACAGTGCCACCCCACGTTTACCATGGTACCTCTGCAAAGTACTAGCCTTCTCCTTGTTCCAGCTGTCTCACCTGTGCGATAGGCTTAAAAGAGTCCTGCCTTGTTCCGTCATAGTGAGGAGCAAGTGAGCAAATGCCTCACACAACTCAGAACAATACCTGGTCCATGGCAAGTGCTCAAGAAAGTCACAAGCTTTTATTATTATAAATACCCCATGGGTACCTGCATGTTCTGAGGTCTGAGGGGTGTCTCTGTAAATGTATTGGTATCAACTAAAAAAAAAAGACTTTCATAGGAGAGACAACAGTTGGACCTATTCAAATTAGATATTTAGTGAGCACAGGGATTCTTTTGGAAATGTGGGTGACAGGAAGAAGTCCAAATTCAGCAAATACAAAGGGTGCAAAAAATGTATACCCATTTTAAGAAAGGAAAAATATATACTGATAACAAAAGATGAATACAATCACATTTGACTTCTGCAATTACTAGAGATGCTCAGCGTGGTTACCACAGTGTCCAGATACTTCTGAAAAGTACTTTGAAATGTAATACATAGACAACATCTCTGAAAATGTGTATACAGGGCAATAACCTTGTGTCCCCCCCGGCTGTGGGAGATTTTCTGTCCTCTCAATAAATTCTGTTTTTTTTTTTAAAGAAAGAAAATGTGTATACATTCTTTTAACACCTTCGGTAGATTAAGATGAAACATCTCAGCAAAATGAAGAGGCACAGACTCTCTACACCTGCAGGCCTCAGCACAGCATCTCTCACTGCCTGTGAGTTCTTGAGGATGGGCTGGGCATGCTCAAGGCTTGTAATTCATTCTGCAGGTTTTCTACCCCAAGTACACAGGGCCCCTCCTTTCACCAAACAGAGACTTAAGCAGATGAAGACAGTGAAGTACCAGTAGAGCATTTTCTAGCACCTCTGTTGTGCTGGGTTCTCTTGCCTTGTTCTCAGAGATGGAATTCTGAGATTCACCTCAGCACGAGAAATGGGACTTCCAAATGCAACCTGAGTTATGCCTCCTGTGGACGCCTAGTTGTGGCACCCTGTGATATGACATCTCAGGTCACTCACAGTCTCTGAAATACTCGGTTATGTTCATCAGTACCAGATACATACAAGCTAGAAAGTTTTATGGGCAGATTTTGTACAGTACAACTCATTTACCTTTGGCTAAATAAGTTTGACAAGCTGTCTTCCAACTGCATTTTCCAGAACTTCTTTGAGAGCCTTGAAGCTTATAAATCATTCCTGTATCCTTAAAGTGTCCCTTTCAACTTGTGTCTGATCAACATCTGGATTTAAGACTTGAGTCTTCAGAAAATAAATAAATGAGAAAATTGATGCAATAATTCAGGATTTCAGATCATTCCACTGAGGAGAAAGAGGAACGGTTGGCTGGTTTGAGGCTGAACTTTTAGGGGTTCCATGGATTGGGATGTTTTGCTTCCTGACAGTGATTAATGGCAACAGTTGACTCCATACTTTCTGAACCCAGGAGATAGTCTCCTGGGAGGTCCAGCCTCCCCTGCAATGCACAGCATTCCAGGTAGGGCTTGCAGGGAGACCATCTATCTGCAGCCAGGCAGGAGGAAAGAGATAATAGTGACACTGAAAAATTAAAAATGGTATTTAACACCGCTCCTGTGTCACCAACCTGTTATTTTTTTTTCAGAATAATGGAATTTATTAAGGCCATTTATCCTCAAGTTTCATGGAAAATTATGTATTTGAATGATGAAGAGCATGCCCAGATATCCAGAAAGCATGAGTGCTTGAAAATGAGTTCCAGAACTCACCAAGTAAAGTTGTCTTTCAAAACTTTAAAATTCTGCCCTTTAAAGAGAATGCAGAACATGCCTGTGATGTTGCAGCCATGCTGAAGTAGAAAATAAAACAACTCAATTTAGGAAAATGTGAAAACTACATGATGTTGGTGAAATCCCAGTCACAAGATAAAATGAAAACAGCTGTGGACACAAAAACCCCTGAGAACAAGGAGAGACCATTGATCTCAGAAGTGAAGAGAGGCATTCTGAGCCACATCAACCCATGCACGTGCATTTGGGAAAGGTCCAGATCTACATGATGAGCCCTAGTCCCAGAGTGGTTGTTGGTCGCTTGAGAGGCATGGATCACAGGAGCATGTGAGAGCCCTTGTTCTGGGGAGCAAGAGTCACATGTCAGCATTCAACAGCTTTGCAGGAAAGACTCACCTCAATATGAGAAATGGGATATCCAAATGCCACGTGATCGAGTCCTCCTGTAGACCTCCACCTGTGACACCTTGTGATATGACAGGCCCCAGCAGCTGGCACCCCAGGTAACTCACAGTCTCTGAAATGCTCTGTTGTGTCCATCAGTGCAAACTCTTCCTGCCTCTAAAGCCACACTGAGAAAGAACATAATTTCAACCTAGGGCTCCTCTAGACAACCAGGTCCTTCTGTTCCGCCATGTTGGGAGGTCACCAGCAGGAAGACACACAGGCAGATTCCTGGAGTCAGGAGCTGCCAACTGGCCAGTGATGCCATGGGGCACTATGCACAACTGTTTGCCGAGATGTTGTCATCTGTAGTCCTGGCCAACGGGGCCGTTTGGAAATGTCAGAATTCTTCTAAAGGCAAAACCTGGGAGCCTCTCCATGGCCAGGATGGGAGTGATTTAGTGCATTCCCTGCAAATGGACCCATGGACAGGCCTGCACCTCTCCTGGAGGTGCCTGTCAGGTTGCCAGGAATGGCCACTGCTCCGTAGCCCACAGTGACACTGACTGGGGGATGTTCTCAAGTTCCAATTAGAAGAAAAACACTGCCTGAGAGAAAACTCGAGATAAAAATGACTGGTCTTCCCTTAATTAAGTTTGATTGAAAGTTATTCTGCATCCAGGAGAGCCTTAGTCAATTTTCAGTATTACCAGCAAATCAAAGGGAAGGCTTCCCAGGCAACAGGAGAACACAGGCCCTGCATATTGCCTGGGTGGACTGAGCTTACCGCCACAGAGTGCTCACTGAGAGCAAAGACTCCTGTCCTCCACAGCTCAGACTACCAGCAGTAGCAAGGGGACCTGGTGGCTCACTGCTTCATCCTGACTGGAAGACTGCACTCATGAAATGGATCCAGCTCGCCAGGAAGCAGCCTAGGGTGTGTGTGCCCATCTGTGTCCAGGGATCCTGGGGTTTTCCACTCCCCACCCAGCATCCCTCAGGGAGATGCAGATGACCTGTTAGGCTAGTACATGTGTCCCCAAGTAGGCTGCATGTGGGCCACTGTGCACCAGAGAAGGGAGGTGTGGGGATTGTGTGACGGGGACACCTTAATAGCATCTGCTACAGTGGAGGACAAAAGTCTATGGTTATACTCTGTGGAGCTGCTTTATTTATTTAAATACATAAATTAAATTAATAAATAAATGACACACACATATGGTTATCAGTGCTGATGGTATCAGTGCTGTTCAGGAATGTTAAAAATCAGGATCGAGCTGACCTTCTGTCCTTCTGTCCCTCAGTGTTCAAGGCCTCGTGCATTTTCACCCTCCCGGTGCCTCGGACCCAGAACCCAGCGTCTCCCGCATTCTCGCCTTCCCGATGACTTGTGCCCAGTGCCTCAGGCTTCTAGCATTTTCTCACTGCCAGCGCCACGGGTCTAGCGCCTCAGACCTCATGTATTTTCACCCTCCTGGTGCCCAGGGCACAGTGACCCAGGCCCTGCACATTTTCACCCTCCTGGCGCTCCTGGCCCAGCACCCCGACCTCACACATTTTCATCCTCCTGGCGCCCCAGACCAAGTTCCCTGAGCCTCAGGCCTTTTCGCCCTCCCGTCATCCAAGGCCCAGCGACCCGTGTCCAGCTCCTGCGTTTTTCGCCCTTTTGGCACCCTGGGTCCAGCGCCTCGGGTCTCGTGCATTTTTGCCCTTGGGGCACCCTGGGCCCCTGCCCTGATCCTAGCACCCCAGGGCTCACTCATTTTCACCCTCCCAGTGCCCCCGGATCAGCACCTGAAGCCTCGCGCATTTTCATTCTCACAGTATCCCAGGCCCAGTGCCCTTCCACACCCTTCCAGCACCCTTGGGGCCCAGCTCCACACCACAGGACTTGAGCATTTTCACCCTTCCAGCATCCCAGGTCCCCCACCTCTCCCATTTTCACTCTCCTGGCACCCGAGGTCCAGCACCAGTGCTTTGGGCATTCTTACCCTTCGGGTGCCCGGGGTCCAGTGACCCAGGCTTTGCGAATTTTTGCTCTCCCTGCGCCCTGGACCCAGAGCCCCAGGCCTCACGAATTTTCACCCTCCCACCACTCCAGACCCCACACCCTGGCTTCACACATTTTTGCCCTGCTGGTGCTTCAGACCCAGCGCCCGGGCCCCACGCATTTTCTCCCTCCTGCCTTCCCCAGGTCCACTGCTTGGGCCTTGGGCCTTTTCATCCTCCCATCGCCCTGGGCCCAGCATTCTGGGCCTCACACATTTTCACCCTTCCGGCGCCCTGGGCCCATTGCCCCAGGCCCTGTGCATTTTCATCCTCGTGGTGCCCTGGGCCCAGCACCCCAGACCTCTTGCATTTTTGCCCTACCAGCAACCTAGGCCCAGCCCCTCCCAGGGGCCTCACGCATTTTCACCCTCCTGGCATCCCGGGCCTGGGGACCCGGCCCTTGCACATTTTCCCCCTCGCTGTGCCCCAGGCGCAACGCTTCTGACCTCACACATTTTTGCCCTCCAGGCACCCATGCCCAGTGCCTCAGGCCTTGTACATTTTCGCCCCTCCGGCCCCCCAGGCACAGTACTACAGGCCCGCATTTTTGCCCATCTGGCATCCCCGGACCAGCACCATGGGCCTCACGCATTTTTGCCCTCCTGACTCCCCAGGTCCAGTTCCCCAGACTGCGTGCATTTTCACCCTCCCAGGACCCCGGGCCAGGCGCCATGGGTCTCATGCATTTTTGCCCTCCTGGCACCCCAGGCCAAGTGCCCTGGGCCTCACTCATTTTCCCCTTCCTGGCTTCCTGGGCCCAGCACCCTGGACATCATGCATTTTCACCCTCCCAGTGCCCCAGGCCCAGCACCCTAGACCTCATGTAATTTCCCCCTCCTGGCACCCTGGACCCAGTGCCCCAGGTCTCGTCCATTTTTGCCCCCCCCCACCCCAGGCCTAGCACCTTTGACCTCGTGCATTTTCACCCTCCCAACACCCCAGTCCCAGTGCCCCAGGCCTCGTGCATTTTCACCTTCCGGGCACCCAGGGCTCTCTCCCTGAGGTGGGACAGTCATTTTCTCCTGCCCTCAGACATTGAAGCTACTAGTTCTTGGGCCTTTGGACATTGAGACATGCACCAACACCTCACCCTTGCCCCCTTGTATGTTCCTCAGGCCTTCAATCTCTGAATAAGAATTGCACCATTAGCTACTTAGGTTCTCAGGCCTTCAGACTCCCACTGAGTTGTTCCACTGGCTTTCCTGGTTCTCTGCCTGGTTTATATCATGGGATTTCTCAGCCTTCATAATGGCATGAGTCATTCTTGTAATAAATCCTCTAATATATATCTACATATGTCCTATTGGTTCTGTTTCTCTGGAGAACCCTCACTTATTCTGATTTAGTACCAAGAGTGACTTTAGAACAGAATTTTTTTTGAGTTGAAGTCTCAGTCTGTCACCCAGACTGGAGTGTAGTGGCACACTCCCAGCCACCACAGCCTCCACCTGCTGGGCTCCAA
>NW_007261109.1:0-12431 GCF_000164805.1 Carlito syrichta
CTAGTGGAGAAAGAAAAGAAAGAAAGAAAGAAGGAAGGAAGGAAGGAAGGAAGGAAGGAGGAAGGAAGGAAGGAAGGAAGGAAGGAAAGTAAGAAAGAAAGAAAGAAAGAAAGGAAGAAAGAAAGAAAGAAAGAAAGAAAGAAGAAAGGAAGGAAAGAAAGAAAGAAAGAAAGAAAGAAAGAAAGAAAGAAAGAAAGAAAGAAAGAAAGAAAGAAAGAAAGAAAGAAAGAAAGAAAGAAAGGAATCCATTCTTCTGGAAAGCTTTTGCCCTCAGTGTTTACCCTCAAGTCTCCCCCACATGTGAGGGTTCCCAAGCTCGGTACCTTCCAGCCCAAACCCTCACAATGGTTTCCCCTCTTTGGTGCAGAAGATCCTGAGGCTTCCTGTTCGTGTTCATGCTGGCTCTCTTCTCTGAGGTGAGAAAAGTGCTCAAGGCAGGCCAATGCTCCTACTCGACAACAAGGACCTTCTGATAAGAAAGGCCAGGGACACATCCTTCACCCAGCATCATTTCTTCCCACCAATCCCATTTTTCCTGGCTCAAAACACAGTCGCCCTTTGAACACACCACGCACAGTTGAGTATCTCTGTACGATTCTGATGTTTTTGGAGACAGATTCTGGCTCTGTGGCCCAGGCTGGGGCCCAGGGACATGACTGTCATTCACTGCCAGTCTCGTAATCATGGGCTTCAGCTATCCTCCCACCTCAGCCTCCGGAGTGGCTGGGATGATGGGCACCCTGACCCCAGACCTCCTGGTTAGATGGGTGCAGAGATCAGGTATCCCTGCAGTCGGGCTGGCTATGAGCTCCTGGGCTCCAGCCATCCTCTCGCCTTGGCCTCCCAGAAAGCTGGGATTCCAGGCATGGCCCTCCGCACCATGACTTCTGGTTCATTTAAGAAGAAGGATCGAGGCCTGTTTTGAGTGTTCAGCCTTGTCATCCTAGCACATTGGGAGGCCAAGGACAGCAGGCAGCCCTAGCCTGCATGTGTGAGATGCAACCTGGCAACTCGGCAAGAACTCATCTCTACCCTCCATCCCAAATGAGATGGGCATGGTGGCAGGCTCCTGTTGTTCTGTCCCCTCAAATGACCAGGGACAAAGGCTCACCAGAGCATGGCAGGCCAAGGCTGCAGTGGCCAGGAGTGAGTCACTGCCTTCTAGTCTGGGCGACACAGTGAGACTCCAACTCAGAAAAAGGAAAGAAATGAAGAGCATCCATTTTTATATGGAGTTGTTATCATCGTGAACAAAGATCATTGACACGGATGCCTAAGTCTTGGGCATAGAGTCCCGAAAGATGGTGTATGGGCAGACAATCAGGCAGTGACTTTGGGAGGCCAAGGTGGGGGAACACTGGAGCCCAGGAGTTCAAGACCATACTAGGCCATGTAGCAAGACCTCGTTGCTCCCAATAACGCAAACCCTCAAGTTGTGCTTGGTGGCACCCACGGTCCCAGCTACATGGAATGTGGTTGCCCCCGTGTCAGGGTGTGCCTATTCGTGGATCCAGCAGATAGCACGTGTGAGTCCAGGTCAGGGACCGTGGCACATGGTCATCAGTCCCAGCCCTGAGAGGCCAAAGCAGGAAGCTGCCTGAGCCCTGGGCTTGGAGACCAACCTGGGTGACATGGCCAGACCTCGTCTTGGCGAGAGGGCCCCAAATTGAGTCAGGCGTGGTGGCCCCCAGAATCCAGGTTTTGGGGGGTGAGGCAGTAGGACTGCCTGAGTCCTGCAGATCAAGGCCCCAGAAGCCACGATTGTGCCAACACACCACAACCCTGTGTCAGAGACTCCAGTGACAAAAATGATGCTTCCTGGGTGTGTCATGATGGGCATCCACGTTTCCCCGGGTAAAGGTCCACATGGTCCTGGGACGATGGAGTGATCGGGAGATGAAGGGGCTCTCATCCTGGCTGAAGGTGGCAGACTGGGCAACCAGAACCTGGGCTGGCTGTGGCCTTGCCGATCCACCCTGAATGTTCTATGCCCGATGGCCACCCAACTTGGGGCAGTCTGTTCCATGAGATCTCATGCCTCTTTTCCATGTGGCACAAGTGTGGAGGGAGGATGCAGGCCAGGCCAGGACGAGGCAGACTCAGCACTTCAGGAGGCCTAGACAGGGAGATTGCCGGAGTCTGGGAGCTTGAGACCAGGCTGGACACCATAGCAAGCCCTGAGCTCAAACCCAAGCAAAATCCAGGAAACTTTGGATGGGGGCAGGCCTCGGAGGGAGGATCGCCTCTGGCACAGAGTTCTAGACCAGGCAGAAAGGCCCAGATGTTGACTAAATGGAAAGCAAGTGATTGCAGCAGTTTGGAGGCCCAGGACAAGATGATGGCCCATGTTGTGTGGTATGAGAGCAACCTGGGAAACCTAGTGGGGAGAGAAAAGAAAGGAAGAAAGAAAGGTAGAAGCAAAGAAAGAATTAAATAAAGAATGAAAGGAAGGAAGGATGAAAGGAAAGAAAGAAAAAAGAAAGAAATTCATTCTCCTGCAGACCTTATTCCCCCAGTCCTTTCCCCCGCTCCCCCAGATATGAGGGTTTCCCAAGCTCAGCACCCTCCAGCCCCAACCCCCACCAGTCGCTGACCCTTTTGGTGCAGGAGTTCATGAGCTTCCCTGGCTGGGTTCCTCCGGCTCTCCCAATCCCATTTTTCATAGCTCTAAAGCCAGTCACCCTGTGAACACATCACACGCAGTTGAGAATCTGTGTACGATTCTGATGTTTTTGGAGACTGGGTCTTTCTCTGTGGCCCTTTAAGGGGCCCAAGGACACAACCACCATTCTCCACCAGTCTTGAAATTGTGGCCTCCAGTGATCCTTGTGCCTCAGTCTCTGGTGTGGCCAGTTTGGTGGGCACCTTGACCCAAGAATCCCTGTTTGTATTTGTGCGGAGTCAGGGTCTCCTGCATGGCCTGGGTGGGCCTGCGATAGCCTTGGGCTCTTGGTCTCCAACCATCCTCCTGCCTAAGCATCCCAGAGCACTGGGATTCCAGGTGTGGGCTGCTGCGTCAGACCTTCTGGTTCATTTTCAATGAAGTTTTGAGGTGGGGCTCAGGGGCTCAGCCTTGTCATCCCAGAACTTTGGGTGTTCGAGTCTTGTGGCCAGCCTGAGCTATGGGCCGAGACCCACCCAGGGAACTCAGCAAGACCTCACCTCTACCTTCCATCAGTAATGAGCTGGACGTGGTGGCACGCGCCTGTCATTCTGGCTCCTTGGAAGGTGGAGAAAAGGCTCGCAGGAGTCCAGCAAGCCAAGGCTGTGGTGGTTGGGAGAAAGCCACCGCCCTCCACCCTGGGTGCTGGAGTCAGACTCCAACTCAAAGAAAATAAGGAAAAAAGGAAAAAAATAAGACCATCCATTTGTGTATGGAGTTGAGATCATCATGAACAGAGATCATTTGGAAAGGAGGTTCCAGCCTTGGGTCTAGAGTTCCAGAGAGATGATGGATCAGCAAACAATAGGGCTGTGGCCTTGGGAGGTCGAGGTGGGGGAAAGCTGGAGCCCAGGAATTCGAGACCAGCCTAAGTCACATAGCAAGACCGCATCACTCCCCAGAGCACAAACACTGGCATCACGCATGGTGGTGCCCAGGGTCCTGGCTACATGTGATACAGTAGACTGTGTGTCCTGGTGTGTGCCTTGGCGTCGCCCCCACCAACAACATTTACAAGTCCAGTATGGGCACTGTGGCTCACGGCAGTCAGACCTGCGTCCAGGGATGCTGAGGTCAGAGGCTGCCTGAGTCCCTGGGTTGGAGACCATCCCAGGAGTCGTGGCCAGAAATTGTCTCGGTGAGAAGTCCCCAAAATTGAATCATGCATGGTTGCCCCCAGAGCACTGGCTGCTTGAAGGCCGAGGTGGGAGGACTGTTTGAGAACCACAGGTCGAGACCCCAGGAGCCACCAATGTGCCACCCACCGCAGTCCCACCGACAGAGACCCCAGTGACAAAAAAGACACCTTCTACATGCTTACAACTTGCATCCACGGCTCCCAAAGGAAAGGTCCGAGTGGGTGGATGACGATGGTTTGATCAGGAGAGGAAGGGTCCCTACCCCTGCCCTAGCTCGGTGCTGTCTGTTCCATGAGCTCAAACGCATCTTTGCTGTGGTGCACGACTTTGGAGGTTGGAGGCTGGCCTTCTGGGGTGTGTGACCAAGTTACGGGATGGACATGCCTAGTGGCCACTTTTGAAGCCTCCCGTGAATGAGGCTGGAAAGTGCCTTTTCCTCTCCCAGACCTGAGGGTAAATCCTCGTGCTGGGTGTCAGGGGTGGTGGTGGTGGTGGCAGTGGTGATTATTATTATTTGGAGTCAGAATCCCTCTCTGTCACCCAGGCCAGAGTGCAGGGGCACGTTCACGGATATCACGGCCTCCACCTTCCACACTCAGGCAATCCTCCTGCCTTGGTCCTCGAGTGGCTGGAACCACAAACCTGCGCCACCATGCCCAGTTAATCTTTGGATTTATTTTTGATGGCGGAGATGAGGTCTTGCCCAGTATCCCATGTTGGTCCTTAACCCATAGGCTAAAGTCATTCACTCACCTCTGCCTCTGAAGTGCTGGGTTGTGAGAATGAGCCCCTGAGAATGGCCTGTGGTTGTGGTGGTGTTGGTAGCTATTATTATTATTTTTTGAGTTGGAGTCTCACTCAGTCACCCAGAACTGGAGTGCAGTGGCTGCTCCCGGCCACCGCAGCCTTGACCTGCTGGGCTCCAGCGATCCTTCTGCTACAGCCTTCCAAGTAGCTGGAACTACAGGTACCTGCTACCACGCCTGGCTAATTTTTTTGATTTATTGTAGAGATGTGATCTCGCCAAGTTGCCAAGGTAGGTCTCGAACCTGCGGGTTCAAGCAATCCACTCACCTCGGCCTCCCAAAGCACAGGATTACAGGCTGATCCACCGAGCCCGGTCAATTGCCATTATTATAAACAGAGACATGCTGTGTTGCCCGGCCAGAGCACAGGGGCCCTTTCTTGGCCACTGTGGCCCCCACCGGCTGGGCTCCAGCAATCCTCCTGCTGTGGCCTCCCAAGTGGCCGGCACGACAGGTGTACACCACAACGCTCAGCTCATTTTGTTGGTTTCTGGTAAAGACGAGGTCTCACCAATGTCCCTGGGCTGGTATCGAACCCGGGTACTCAGTCCATTCTCTCGCCTTGGCCTCTCAAAGCACCAGGTGACAGGTGTGAGCCGCCATGCCCACCCTTCACACTACTCTCAGGGCCCCATCGCAAGGCACACTCCCTTCAGAAGACCTGAGACCCCAAGTGAGCAGTTGGACTCACCTGCTGAGCTCACCCAGAGGGATTGCCTGGTGCTGGGGCGTGTTTTTGCCGCCCCCCTGCCAGGCTTATTCCCCAGGTTGGACAAGCTCACTCCTCCCAGGGGCCACCTTGGGGACAGGGAGTGTCTGACTCTTAATCATCAGGGTGGGCCGGTGGGATACTCACGTCTGTCTCCTCAGCACTTGATGAGACCGAGACAGAAAGGTGGTCAGAGCCCAGGAGGTGAGACCAGGCTGGACACCAAAGCAAGCCCCCACCTGAAACCCAGCAAAACCCAGAAAACCTGGGATGAGGGCAGGCCTCTGTGGGAGGATTGCCTCAGGCCCAGAGGAAGGAAGGAAGGAAGACCTGGAAGGACGGAAGACAAGGATGTCAATCAAATGCAAAGCCTGTGATCGCAGCAGTTTAGGGAGCTGAGGCCAAGAGGAAGGCCTGAATCAAGTGGTTTAGGAGAAGCCAGGACTACCTGGTGAGGGAACAAAAGAGAGAGAGAGAGGAAAAGAAAGAAAGAAAGAAATCCATTCTCCTGCAAAACTCCTGTCCCCAGTTCTTATCTCCCAACCCCCACAGGAGAGGGTCCCACAAGCTCGGCCCCTTCCAGCCCCAACCCCCCAAATGGCTGATCCCACTTTGGTGTGGGAGTTCCTGGGGCTCACAGGCCGGGTTCTGCTGGCTTTTCTCTCCGAGATTAGAAATGTGAAGCAGGCAGGCTGACCCTCTGACTCAGCAAGGAGGACCTTCTGCCAAGAAAGACCAGAGACACATCCCTCACCTAGAAACCATTCTTCCCCCCATTCACATTTTTCTTGGCTCTAGAACCAGTCTCCCTGTGAAGACAGCACACCCAGTTGAGATTCTGTGTATGACTCTGATGTTCTTGGAGACAGGGTCTGACTCTGTGGCCCAGCCTGGGGCCCAGGGACAAGACCGTTGTTCAATGCCCATCTCAAAATTGCAGGCTCCATCAATCCTCCAGCCTCATGACCCGTAGTTTCTGGGATGATGGGCACCTCCACCCCAGATCCCCTCTTTGAATGGGTGCAGACAGGGATTTCCTGTGTGGCCCGGGTTGACCTTGGGCTCCTGGGTTCCAGCCATCCTTCTGCCCCGGACTCCCAAATGCTGGGATTCCAGGCATGGGTCACAGGGCTAAGCCTTCTGATTGGTTTTGATGAAGGATCGAGGCTGTGTTTGGGTGCTCAGCCATGTCATCCCAGTGTTTTGGGAGGCTGAAACCAGTGGTTGGCCCCATACCGCAGGCTGAGGCGCGCCTGGGCAACTCGACGAGACCTCGTCTCTACCCTCCTTTCCAAATGAACCAGGGGTGGTGGTGCGTGCCTGTCGTCTGGCTCCTCAGAAGGCCAGGGAAAGGCTCCCCAGAGCCCGGTGGGGCAATGCTGTGGTGGCCGGAAGTGAGCCATCACCCTCTAGCCTGGGTAACAGAGTGAGACTCTGACTCAAAGAAAAAAAGGAAAAAAAGACAAAAAGAAGACCATCCATTTATGTATGGAGTTGGCATCATCGTGAACAGACAGAGATCATTTGGTAAGGACCCCCCAGCCTTGGGCCTATTGTTCCCAAAAGATGTTTGATTACCAGACAATCGGGCTGTGGTTTTGGGAGACTGAGGCCGGGGACCACTGGAGTCCGGGAGTTCGAGACCTGCCGGGGCCATGTGCAAGACTTAGTTGCTCCGGGAATGCAAACACAGGAATCGCATGTGGTAGCACCTGTGGTCCTGTCTACATGGGATGTGGTGACCTTTGTCCCAGAGCCTTCCTTTGCATCTCCCCCACCGACACAATGTGCAAGTCCAGGTTGGGCACTGTGGCTAATGGCCATCAGCCCCACACCCTGGTAAGCCGAGGTGGGAGGCAACCTGAACCCTGGGAACAAAGACCACCCCATGCGATGTGGGAAGACCTTGTCTCAGCTAGAGGTCTCCAAAATCGAGCCAGGCATGTTGGCCCCCAGACTCCTGACTGCTCAGGGGCCAAGGCAGCAGGAGTGCCTAGGCCCTCCAGGTCAAGAACCTGGGAACCACATTCATGCTGCCATGCCCCAGCCAGGATGAGGGAGAATCCGGTGAAAAAAAGATGCCTCTCACTTGCTTCATGATGGGTGTCCACGGCTCCCCATGGAAAGGTCTGCATGGGCAGAGGATGATGGAGTGATTGGGAGAGGAAGGGGCCCACCCTGCAACCAACAGTGACAAACCGGGCAAACAGAACCTGGGCTGGTCACTGTGTTGCTGGATAGCTTTGATCTTCTGTGCCCAACTGCCACCCTAACTCTGGACCGTCTGTTCCATGAGCTCACACACAGCTTTTCCGTGGGTTACGAGCATGGAGGGTGGAGGCAGAATTTCTGGGATGCATGGCTGAAGGATCCAGATGGATGTGCCTGGTGGCCACCTTTGAAACTTCCCATGAACAACAGGCTGGAAAGTGCCTTTTCCTCTCACATCCCTATGGGTGACTACTCCTGCTGGGTAGCAGTGGTGGTGGTGGTGGTGGTGGTGATTATTATTATTATTTGGAGTCAGAAACCTGCTCTGTCGCCCAGGCCAGAACACAAAGGCATGCTCACGGCAACCTCATACTCCACCTGCCGGGCTCAGGCAATCCTCCCACCTCGGCCCCCCGAGTTGCTGGAACCACAGGCCTGCACCACAACACCGGGCTAATGTTTGGATTTATTTTTGATGGCTGAGATGACATCTCATCTAGTGTCCCAGGCTGGTCTCGTACCCACAGATTCAGGCCGTCCACTTACCTCAGCCTCCGAAGGGCTGGGATGCCAGCCTGAGCCCCTGAGCCCGGCCTGTGGTTGTGGTGATGGTGGTTGGTATTAATATTGGGATCAGAGTCCCACTCTATTGCCCAGGCCAGAGCACATGGGCCTACTCTCAGCCACCTCAGCCTCCACTGACTAGGCTCTGACAATCTTCCCACCTTGGTTTCCTGAGTGGCCTGAATGACAGGCATGTGCCACCATGCTCAGCTAATTTTTTTGATTTCTTGTAGAGATGATGTCTTGCCTGGTGCCGGGGCTCGTCTTGAACCCAGGGACTCAGGCCATCCTCATATCTTGGTCTCTCAAAGAGCTAGGGTGATAGGCATGAACCCCCACGCCTGGACTTTACACTCTTCTTGGGGCACCACCATGAAGCCCACTCCCTTCTGACAACCCGGAACTCTGGAGAGAGCAGCCAGAGTCACCGGCTGAGCCTGCCCCAGGGGAGAGCCTGGCACAGGGGGGTGTCTCCACCAGGGCACCCACCCCTCTGCTGGCCTCGATCCCCAGGGTAGACCTGCTCACTCCTCCTAAGGGCCACCTTAGTGAAATGGCGGGTGTGACTCTTAAACTATCTTTGGGGGGGCCAGCCATCAAGTCACGCCTACATCCTTGGCACTTGGGGAGGCCAAGATAGGAAGATGGCAGAAGCCTGGAGCTGAGACCATGCTGGGCACCATAGCAAGTCCCCACCTTGACTCCAAGGCAAACCCAGAAAAACTAGGGTGAGGGCAGGGCTTGGTGGGAAGATCTCCTCCAGCCCAGAGTTTAAGAACTTGCAGGAATACCAGGATGCCCACCAAATGGAAAGCCTGTTATTGCAGCAGTTTGAGAGGCCCAAGCCAAGCGAAAGTCCCATGTTGGGCGGTTTGAGAGCAGCCAGGGCTACCTACTGAGCAAACAAAAGAGAGAGAGAAGAAAAGAAAGAATGAAAGAAAGAAAGAAAAAGAAAGAAAGAAAGAAAGAAAGAAAGAAAGAAAGAAAGAAAGAAAGAAAATCCAAGTCAACAAAGAAATCCGTTCTCCTACAAATCTTCTGCCCTCAGTCCTTTCCCCCACACCCCACTGACAAACGAGTGTTCCCCAAGCTCAGCACCTTCCAGCCCCAACCCCCCACAAATGGCTGTCTCCGCTTTGGTGCAGGGTTAGTGCCAAGGATACAGGCATGACTCGACAGCCGGCACCCCCCACGATGGTTTAAGAGTCACACCCGCCCTTTCACTAGCTCCCTGGCTGGGTTAGTGCCAGCTCTCCTCTCCAGGGTGAGAAATGTGGATCAGGCAGGCCAGTCCTCCAATTCGGGAACAAGGACCTTATGCCAAGAAAGGCTGGGGACACATCCCTCACCCAGGGATATTTCTTCCCCCACAGTCCCATTTTTTCTGACTCTAAAGCCAGTCGCCCTTTGAACACACCATGCACAGTTGGTAATCTGTGTATGATACTCATGTTTTTGGGGACAGGGTCTGGCTCTGTGCTCCAGGCTGGATTCTGGGGACAGGACCATCATTCACCACCATCCTCGAAATCATGGGCTCCAGTGATCCTCCCACCTCATTCTCTGGAATGACCAGGAGGATGGACACCCTACCATGAACTCAGACACCATGTTTGGATGGGTACATAGACAGGGTCTTGCTGCATTGCCCGGACTGGCCTTGAGTTCCAGTTTTACAGTCATCCTCCTGATTCAGACTCCCAGATGGCTGGGTTTCCAGGCATGGACCTTCTGGTTTGTTTTCGACGAAGTATCAAGGCCAGGTTAGAGGGTTCAACCTCGTCATTCCAGCACTTTGGGAGGTAGAGACCAGAGGCTGGCCAGAGCCTGCAGATTTGTGATGCACCCAGGCAACTCAGTGACAACTCGTCTCTACCCTCCATCCTAAATTAGCAAGGAGTGGAAGCACACACCTGTCATTCCAGTTCCTTAGAAGGCCAGTGGGGGAAGGTTCACTGGAACCTGGAGGCCCGAGGCTGCAGTGACTGGGAGTGAGCCACTGCCCTCTATTCTTGGTGATGGAGTGATACTCTGTCTCAAAAAAAGGAGAGAAAAGAAGAACATCAATTCATGTATGTAGTTGGGATCATCATGAACAGAGATTATTGGGGAAGGAGCCACAATCTTGGGCATAGAGTTCCCGAAAGACAGTGGATTGGCAGATATTTGGGCTGTGGCTTTGGATGGCCGAGGTGGGAGACTACTGGATCCTGGAAGTTAGAGACCAGACTGCGCAATATAGCAAGACTTCATTGCTCCTCAGAAGGCAAACACTCAAGTTGCTCATAGTGGCACATGCGCTCACAGCTGCATGGGATGCGGTGGCATCTGACTCAAAGAGTGCCTTTGCATTCCCTCTGCTGACAGCTCATGCGAGTCCAGGCCATGCACTGTGGCTCACGGCCACCTGCCCTGTGCCCAGAGAGGTTGAGGCAGGAGGCTGCCTAAGTCCCAGGTTGGGAGACCAGCTCGGGTGACATGGACAGACCATGTCTCGGTGACAGGACCCCAAAATCGAGTCAGATGTGGTGGCCCCTGGAGTCCCACCTGCTCTAGGGCTGAGGCAAGCAGACCGCTTGAGCCCCACAGGTTGAGGCCCTGGGAGCCACGATAGTGCCACCGCACCCCAGTCCAGCCAACAGAGACTCCAATGACAAAAAAGATGCCTTCCACGTACATCACTACAGGCAACCATGGCTCCCCAGGGAAAGGTCCATGTCGGCTGGGGACGATGGTGTGATCAGGACAGGAAGGGACCCTCTCCCCACCCGAAGGTGGCAGAACCGGACAAACAGAACCTGGGCTGGTCACGCTATTGCCAGACCGCCTTGATTGCTCTGTGTCCAATGGCTACCTTAACACAGGGCCATCTGTTCTGTGAGCTCACACGTGTCTTTGACATGAGGAATGACTGTGGAGTGTGGAGGCAGGTCCTCTGGGATGCATGGTTAAAGGTTTGGGACGGACGTCCCTGGTGGTCAATGTTGAAACCTCCCATGAATGACAGACATGAATGTGTATTTTCTTCTGATTAGTGAGGTTGAGCATTTCTTCATGTGTTTGTTGGCTGCTCGAATGTCTTCTTTTTGTGAAGTGTCTGTTCATGTCTTTTGCCCATTTTATAATGGGGTTGTTTGTTTTCTTCTTTTCAGTACGCTTCAGTTCCTTGTAGATCCAGGATGTTAAGCCTTTGTCAGACCTAGAGTTGGCAAATACTTTTTCCCAGTCTGTAGGCTGTCTCCCTGCTCTCTTGATGGTTTCTTTGGCTTTGCAGAAGCCTGTCAGTTTAATAAGGTCCCATTTGTCTATCTTCTCTCTTAAGTCCTGTGGGTTTCGGGTTTTGTACAGGAATTGGATGCCAGTTCCGATTTCCATGAGAGTATTTCCTTCCTTTTCTAAGGTTCTTATGGTTTGAGGTTTTACATTTAGGTCTCTGATCCATTTGGAGTTAACCTTTGTGCATGGGGATAGATAGGGGTCCTGTTTCAATCTTCTGCATGTGGTCAGCCAATTTTCCCAGCACCATTAAACCCTAATTTCAGCAGAAGAATCCAGATCACCAAAATAAAAGCCCAAATCCAGGACATAGAAGACAAAAAGATAATACAAAAAATCAATGAAACAAAAAGCTGGTTCTTCGAAAGGGTAAACAAGATTGATGGTCCCCTAGCTAGACTGACCAAGAAAAAACGAGAAAAAAACCAAATAAGCATAATCAGAAACACAAAAGATGAAGTCACATCTGGTTTGTTTTTGACGAAGTATCAAGGCCAGGTTAGAGGGTTCAACCTCGTCATTCCAGCACTTTGGGAGGTAGAGACCAGAGGCTGGCCAGAGCCTGCAGATTTGTGATGCACCCAGGCAACTCAGTGAGAACTCGTCTCTACCCTTCATCCTAAATTAGCAAGGAGTAGAAGCACACACCTGTCATTCCAGTTCCTTAGAAGGCCAGTGGGGGAAGGTTCACTGGAACCTGGAGGGCCGAGGCTGCAGTGACTGGGAGTGAGCCACTGCCCTCTATTTTTGGTGATGGAGTGATACTCTGTCTCAAAAAAAGGAGAGAAAAGAAGAACATCAATTCATGTATGTAGTTGGGATCATCATGAACAGAGATTATTGGGGAAGGAGCCACAATCTTGGGCATAGAGTTCCCGAAAGACAGTGGATTGGCAGATATTTGGGCTGTGGCTTTGGATGACCGAGGTGGGAGACTACTGGATCCTGGAAGTTAGAGACCACACTGCGCAATATAGCAAGACTTCATTGCTCCTCAGAAAGGCAAACACTCAAGTTGCTCATAGTGGCACATGCTCTCACAGCTGCATGGGATGCGGTGGCAT
>NW_007261110.1:0-37324 GCF_000164805.1 Carlito syrichta
TCAGAGGCGATCTTCCAGATGGGCCTTTACATACCTCAGCCAAGAAGCTATAGATGTTGACTCCCAACACCAGAATGTTGCTGGATTCCTGAAATGACTGAATCATAATACCCACAAGCCAAATATCTCTGAAACATGAGACGAGCTCGAAGCCTTGATTCTTGCTTATACTGCAGCAAGGCACCCTGAGAATTTTTCGGATTCTGGATTTGTGTATCACAGATTCCTTATTCGTCTTTACCGAGGGGCTGTGTAATGTCCTGTATGTGAGGACTCCCTTTCCCCAGAACCCTGTTTGGAAACCCTAATTCTTGTTTTGCCATTAGCAAGATGTCATGTAGATATTGTGAAGGCGGAACCGTGTAAAAGAGGTATCTTAGTTCTCCTTAGCTAGAGATCATATAGATTCTGCATATGAGGACTGCTATTACCTATGTTCCAGCTTCTAAACTCTGATTCTTATTTAGCCCACAGCAGATGGCCTGTTGATTTTAAGGACTGAGGACTGCTATAACACCGATTCTTTTTCTTCCTTGGCAAAGGGCTGTGGATTTTCCTGTATATTAGGAATTTCATTAGATACATCCTGCCTTGAAACTCTGATTGTTTTAGAACATTCCAAGATGCTCTGTAGATTTTTGGGATTGAGGACTCGTGTAACCCAGATTTCTTACTCTTTTTTACCAAAAGGTCATGTAGTTGCCTGAAATAAATACTCCATTTTCCAGATTCATGCTCGAAAATACCATGATTTGTGTTTAGCCCATAGCAAGATGACCTTAAGCTTTTTTGGGATTGAGGACCCGAGTAAGGCAGATTCTGTAATCTTACTTAGCAATAGGCAGTGAAGTTTCCTGTATGTGAGGACTCCCATTACCCGGATTCTGACTTCAAAAATCTGATACGTGGTTACCACTTAGGAAGACGGCCTTTAGTTTTAGGACTGAGGACTCATATAAGGAATATTCCTTATACTTCATTACCAATATATCGTGTAGTTTCCTGTATATGATGACCTCCATTACTCAGTTTCTTGATTCACTCTACAGGATGTTGAGACAGTTCCTAGTGACCGAGAATTCCAGTTTTGTGAATATCAAGAGAAAGACCTCCACAATGTTCTTTGAGAACGGGAATCCAAGATGTCTGGTTCCCCTTCATAAGACCTCCCCAAAATGTGGAATATTCCAAACCCAAAACCTCAATTCCTACCTGCCCAACCACAAGAATTTTATGTAGTTTGAGGTCACCTGAATCGAGGAATTTTGTACCAATATACCTTTTGATTCTGGGGAATATGATTCTGGTCGTAGATGGTCCCAGGAAACAAAAGGATTTCTAGGGCCAAATCCTAGATTACAACTAACAAGAGGACCAGAAAGATACTGAGGATCTGTAATGACAGATTTAGCATATCCACGGAGCAAGTAGCTCTGAAAATGTAGGGACCCAGAAGCCCAGATAGCTGATTAAACCTTATCAAGAGGAACTGTAGATTCCGGAACATGAGAACACCTAGAAACGGATTTCCTTTTAATTCTCAGTAAGATACCCTGATTTTTCATGTCGATTTGGATTCCAAATTCAGTATATCAAAACACAGATACCCAGAATTTTCCTAATTTTGTAGATTCAATGATTACTGGTTACCATTAAAAGTATGTAGTAAACATTTGGCAAGTGCTAAAACTGTGTCCCTTCTCAAAATAAAAAGAGACACGGAATGGGACGGATTACAAGGTTCACCTTAAAACCAGAGTTACATCCAAATACGGCAAGAAGATTCTTTTTGTCCTGCGATCTGGCCTTAGTTGTTCTGAAGAACCTAAAGGACTTGTAGTGCCCAATACCACTTACAACTTTTAAGAGGACCAGAATGTTGCTGGAGTCCTGAAATGACTGATTCATAATATCCGAATGCTAAATTGCTCTGAAACATTTAGGGAGCTCGAAGATCTTTGTCTTGTTTGTCCCATAGCAGACAACCTGAGAATTTCTTGGATTGAGGGCGTGTACAACCATCACACTTTACTCGTATTTAGTTGGAGGCCACGTAGTGTCCTGTATGTAAGAACTCTCTTTCCCTTGATTCCTGTTTCGAAACTCTGATACTTGTTTAGCCCTCAGTAAGCAGTCTTGTAGACTTTTTGACAGAGGAACCGTGGGAAACAGATTTCTTCTCTTTTATTAGCAAGCGGCCATGTAGTTTCCTGTATATGAAGATTGCTATTACACACATTCATGACTCGAAACCCTGATTCTTCTTTAGCCGTCAGAAAGATACCCTGTAGATTTTCAGGACTGAGGACTCGTATAACACCGATTCCTTATTTTTACCAACAGCAGTGCAGTTACCTGTATGTGAGTACTCCTGTTCTCAGATACATGCGTTGAAAGCTTGATTCTTGTTTAGATCTTAGGAAGACGCCATATACCTTTTTGGAGATTGAGAAAACATGTCACCCATATTCCTTAATCTTTCTTAGGAAATGTCAGTCCATTTGTCTGTATATGAGCAATTCATTTCCCTAGTATATGCTTCAAAAACCCAAATTCGTGTTTAGCCCTTAGCAAGAAACCCCAAAGTTTTATTGGGATGGAGGACAAGTGTAAACCAGATTCTTTATTCTCCATTAGCAATACACAGTGTAGTTTCCTGTATATGAGGACTCCCGTTATCCAGATTCCTACTCCCAAAACCTGAATGGTGGTTATCTCTTAGCAAGATGGTCTGTAGGTTTTTGAGATGGAGGCCTCGTGTAACCAAGATTCCTTTTACTTCCGTAGCAACAGATCATGTAGTGATCTGTATATGAGGATTCCCATTATTGAAATTCCTGCTTCATACTCAGCAAGACGGCTAGATATCTCCTGATGACCTAGAAATCCAGTTGCTTAGATATGAAGAGAAAGACTCCCATAAAGTTCTTGAGGAATTTGAACCCAAGATTCCTGGTCCCTTTTCAAAAGACACACTAAAAATGTGGCGACATAGAAGCCCAGATTACTGATTTAACCTTATCAAGTGACTTTGTAGATTTAGGTGATAAAGAACTCCAAGAACTGGATTCCCTTTCCGTTCTCAGCAAGATGCCCTGGTTTTCCCTGTCCATGTGGATTCCAAAAATCTGTGTAC
The DNA here is from genome assembly GCF_000164805.1 of Carlito syrichta. NCBI lineage: Eukaryota > Metazoa > Chordata > Mammalia > Primates > Tarsiidae > Carlito > Carlito syrichta. The sequence goes on from NW_007261110.1 coordinate 3,137, forward strand.
CAAAATGCAGATGCCCAGATGTTTCCTAGGGATGTGAAATCCATGGATCCTGGTTACATTTTAATAATTCGTACTAAATATTTGGCAACTGCAAAGTCCTCGGCCACTCTACAAATAAAGTAAAAACGGAAATTTAAGGATTACCAAGTTTATCTTAAGACCAAAGTTACATCCAATTACGCCAGTATGATACTTTTCTTCCGGCAATCTGGCCTTAATTGTCCTGAGGAACTTAAGGGATTTGTACTACCAGATACCCAATTACAACTCTCAACAACACCAGATGTTGCTGGATTCCTGAAATGACTGATTCATAATACCCACAAGAAAATATCTCTAAAACATGGGATGAGTTCGCAATCTTAATTCTTGTTTATACGGCATCAAGACGCCCTGATAATTATATGAGTGTATCACAGATTCCTTATTCTTCTTTACCGAGGAGACTGTAATGTCCTATATATGAGGACTCCCTTTCCCCAGAGTCCTGTTTGGAAATGTTGATTCTTGTTTTGCAATTAGTAATATGTCATGTAGATATTGTGACAGCGGAACCGTGTAAAAGAGGTTTCTTACTTCTCCTTAGCTAGGGGTCATGTAGATTCTGCATATGAGGACTGCTATTAACTATGTTCCAGTTTCTAAACCCTGATTCTTGTTTAGCCCAAAGTAGATAGCCAGTTGACTTTAAGGACAGAGGACTGCTATAACCCCAATTCTTTTTCTTCCTTGGCAAGGGGCTGTGTATTTTCCTGTATATTAGGACTCTCATTAGATAAATCCTGCGTCAAAACTCTGATTCTATTTAGAACTTTCCAAAGTGCTCTGTAGATTTTTGGGATTGAGGACTCGTGTAACCTAGATTCCTTATTCTTTCTTAGCAAAAGGTCATTTAGTTGCTTGTAAATAAGGACTCCATTTCCTTGATTCATGCCCGAAAACACCATGATTCGTGTTTAGCCCATAGCAAGATGACCTTAAACTTTTTTGGAATTGAGGACCTGAGTAACGCAGATTCCTTATTCTTACTTAGCAATAGGCAGTGAAGTTTTCTTTATGTGAGGACTCCCATTACCCAGATTCCTTCTCCAAAACCTGATTCGAGGTTACGACTTAGGAAGACGGCCTGTAGTTTATGGGATTGAGGACTCATATAAGGAAGATTCCTTATAGTTCCTTAGCAATATGACGTGTAGTTTCCTGCATATGACGACCTCCATTACCCAGCTTCCTGCTTTACTCTAAAGGATGCCAAGACAGTTCCTGGTAACTGAGAATTCCAGTTTTCTTGATATCAAGAGAAAGACGTCCATATTTTTCTTTGGGAACTGGAATCCATTATTCCTGGTTCCCCTTCACAAGACATCCCCAAAATGTGGAATATTCCAAACTCAAAACCCCAATTCCTACCTAACCACTTACAAGAATTTTCTGTACTTTGAGGTCACATGAATCGAGAAATTTTGTACCAATACACCTTTTGATTCTGGGGAATATGATTATGGTCGTAGATGGTCCCAGGAAACAAAAGGATTTCTAGGGCCAAATCCTTGATTAGAACTAACAAGAGGACCAGAAAGATCCTTAGTATCTGTAATGACAGATTTAGCACGGAGGAAGTAGCTCTGAAACTGTAGGGACCAAAGCCCGGATTGCTGATTAAACCTTATCAATAGGTCCTGTAGATTCCGGAAAATGAGAACGCCTAGAACCGGATTTCTTTTTTATTCTCAGTAAGATGCCCTGATTTATCCTGTCGATTTGGATTCCAAATTCAGTATATCAAAAGACAAATGCCCAGACGTTTCCTAGGTTCGTGCATTCCATGATTCCTGGTTAACATTGAAATATGTAATAAACATTTGGCAAGTGCAAAACCCATTTCCCATCTCAAAATACAAAAAAGACATGAAAAGGGAAGTATTACAGGGTTCACCTTAAGACAAGAGTTACATCCAAATATGGCAAGAAGATTCTTTTAGTCCTGAAATCTGGGCTTAGTTATTCTGAGAAACCTAACGGACTTGGAGTGCCCTATACCATTTACAACTTTAAGAGGACCAGTATGTTGCTGGAAACCTCAAATGACCGACTCATAATATCCGAATGTTAAATTGCTCTGAAATATTTGGGAAGCTCGAAGATCTGTTTCTTGTTTGTCCCATAGCAGACAACCTGGGAATTTTTTTGATTGAGGATGCGTACAACAATGATTCTTTATTCGTACATAGTTGGAGGCCATGTACTGTCCTGTATATGAGGACTCTCTTTCCCTTGATTCCTTTTTCGAAACCCTCATTCTTGTTTAGCCCTTAGTAAGAAGTCATGTAGATTTTTTGATAGAGGAACCGTGGAAAACAGATTTCTTCTCTTTTATTAGCAAGAGGCCATGTAGTTTCCTGTACTTGAGGATTGCTATTACCCACATTCATGCTTCGAATTCCTGATTCTTCTTTAGCCGTCAGGAAGATGCCCTGTAGATTTTCAGGACTAAGGATTCGTATAACCCAGCTTCCTTGTTTTTAACATCAGCCATGCAGTTAAGTGTATGTGAGTACTCCTGTTCACAGATACATGCGTCGAAAGCTTGATTTTTGTTTGGATCTTAGGTAGACGCCGTATACTTTTTGGAGATTGAGAAAACATGTCACCCACATTCCCTATACTTTCGTAGGAAATGTCAGTGCATTTGCCTGTATATGAGGATTTCATTTCCCTAGCTTATGCTTTAAAAACCCAAATTCGGGTTTAGCCCTTATCAAGAAACACTGAAGTTTTATTGGGATGGAAGACACGTGTAAACCAGATTCCTTATTCTTCTTTGACTGTAGAAAGTGCAGTTTCCTGTATATGAGGACTCCCATTAACCAGATTCCTACTCCCAAGCCTGAATGGTTTTTATGTCTTTGCAAGTCGGTCTGTAGGTTTTTGGGATGGAGGCTTCGTGAACCAAGATTCCTTATTCTTCCATAGCACCATGTCGTGTCGTGTTCTGCATATGAGAACTCCCATTACTGAAATTCCTGCTTCATTCTCAGCAAGACGTCAAGATATTTCCTGGTGACCTAGAATTTCAGTTGCTTGGATACCAAGAGAAAGACACACATAAAGATGTTGAGAAATTGGAACCCAAGATTCCTGGTCTCTTTTCAAAAGACACAATAAAAATGTGGCGACATAGAAGTCCAGATTGCTGATAAAACCATATCAAGAGACTTTGTAGATTTAGGGGATAGAGAACTCCAAGAAACGGATTCTCTTTCCGTTCTCAGCAAGATGCCCTAAACTTCCCTGTCCATGTGGATTCCAAAACTCTGTGTACAAAAATGCAGATGCCCAGATGTTTCATAGAGACGTGGAATCCATGGATCCTGGTTACATTTTAATAATATGTACTAAATATTTGGCAAGTGCAAAACCGTCGACCCCTCTACAAATAAAGTACAAACGGAAATTTAAGGATTACCTAGTTCATCTTAAGACTGAAGTGACATCCAAAGACGTCAATATGATACTTTTTTTCCGACCTTAATTGCCCCTAGGATCCTAAGGGATTTGTACTACCAGATACCCGATTACAACTCTCAAGTGTACCAGAATGTTGCTGGAGTCCTGAAACGACTGATTAATAATACCCAGAATCCAAATAACTCTGAAACATGAGAAGAGTTCGAAGCCTTGATTCTTGTTTATACCACAGCAAGACACCCTGAGAATTTTCGTATTCTGTACTTTTGTATCACAGATGCCTTATTCTTCTTTATCGAGGGGCCATATAGTGTCCTGTATATGAGGTCTCCCTTTCCCCAGAATCCTCCTTGGAAACCTTGATTCTTGTTGTGCCATTTGCAAGATGTCATGTAGATATTGTGATGGAGGAACCGTGTAAAAGAGTTTTCTTAGTTTTCCTTAGCTAGAGATCATATAGATTCTGCACATGAGGGCTGCTATTACCTATTTTCCTGCTCTAAACCCTGATTCTTGTTTATCCCACAGTAGATGGACTGTTGATTTTAAGGACTGACGACTGCTACAACCCCGATTTTTTTTCTTCCATGGCAAGGGGCTGTGTATTTTACTTTATATTAGGACACTCATTAGATACATCCTGCTTCGAAACTCTGATTCTTTTAGAACTTTCCAAGTTACTCTGTAGATTTTTGGGATGGAGGACTCATGTAACCCGGATTCCTATTCTTTCTTACCAGAAGGTCATGTAATTGCCTGTAAATAAGGACTCCAATTTCCAGATTCATGCTCAAAAACACCGTGATTCGTGTTTAGCCCATAGCAAGATGACCTTAAGCCTTTTTGGGATTGAGGACCAGAGTAACGTGGATTCCTTATTCTTACTTAGCAATAGGCAGTGAAGTTTCCTGTATGTGAGGACTCAAATTACCCGGATTCCTACTTCAAAAATCTAATTCGTGGTTACAACTTTGGAAGACGGCCTGTAGTTTTGGGACTGAGGAAGATTCCTTATACTTCCTTACCAATATGTCGTGCAGTTTCCTGTATATGACGACCTCCATTACATACCTTCCTGCTTCACTCTGCAGGATGCCGAGACATTTCCTGGTGACCGAGAATTCCAGTTTTGTGAATATCAAGAGAAAGACGACCACAATGTGCTTTGGGAACTGGAATACCAGACTCCTGGTTCCCCTTAACAAGATCTCCCCAAAATGTGGAATATTCCAATCCCAAAACCCCAATTCCTTCCTGCCCAAACACAAGAGTTTTCTGTAGTTTGAGGTCACCTGAATCGAGGAATTTTGTACCAATATAACTTTTGATTCTGGGGAATATGCTTATGGTCGTAGATAGTCCAGGAAACAAAAGGATTTCTAGGGCAAATCCTTGATTACAACTAACAAGAGGACCAGAACGATCCTGAGGATCTGTAATGACAGATTTAGCATATCCATGGAGCAAGTAGCTCTGAAAATGTAAGGACTCAGAAGCCCAGATTGCTGATTAAACCTTATCAAGAGGCCCTGTAGATTCCGGAAATTGAGAAATCCTAGAACCGAATTTCCTTTTAATTCACAGTAAGATGCCCTGAGTTTTCCTGTCGATTTGGATACCAAATTCAGTATATCAAAAAACAGATGCAGAGAAGTTTCCTAGGTTCATGGATTCCATGATTCCTGGTTACCATTAAAAGTATGTAGTACACATTTGGCAAGTGCAAATCCCTTGTTTCTTCTCAAAATAAAAAGAGACATGGAGGTGGAGGATTACAGGGTTCACCTTAATATTTGAGTTACTTCCAAATATTGCAAGAAGATTCTTTTTGTCCTGGAATCTGGACTTAGTTGTTCTGAGGAACCTAACAGACTTAGACTGCCCAACACCATTTAAAACTTTTAAGAGGACAAGAGTGCTGCTGGAGTACTGAAATGTCCGATTCATAATATTCGAATTCTCAATTGCTCTGAAACATTTGGGGAGGTCGAGGATCTGTTTCTTGTTTGTCCTATAGTAGACAATCTGGGAATTTTTTGTATTGAGGGTGCGTAAAACAATGATTCTTTATTCGTACTTAGTTGGAGGCCATGTAGTGTCCTGTATGTGAGGACTCTCTTTACATTGATTCCTATTTCGAAACCCTGAATCTTGTTTAGCCCTTAGTAAGAAGTCATTTAGATTTTTTGATAGAGGAACCGTGGAAAACAGATTTCTTCTCTCTTACTAGCAAGAGGCCATATAGTTTCCTCTATATGAGGATTGCTCTTACCCACATTCATGCCTCGAATCCCTGATTCTTCTTTAGCCGTCAGCAAGATGTCCTGTAGATTTTCATGAGTGAGGAATCGTATAACCCAGATTCCTTATTTTTGGCAAGAACTGTGCAGTTACCTGTATATGAGTACTCCTGTTTACAGATACATGCTTTGAAAGCTTGAATCTTGTTTATATCTGAGAAAGAGGCCATATACTTTTTTGGAGATTGAGAAAACATGTCATCCACATTCCTTATTATTTCTTAGGAAATGTCAGTGCATTTGCCTGTATAAGAGGATTGCATTTCCCTAGTTTATGCTTCAAAAACCCAAATTCGTTTTTAGCCCTTAGCAAGAAACCTTGAAATTATATAGGGATGGAGGACACGTGTAAACTAGATTCCTTATTCTCCTGTAGCAATAGACAGTGCAGTTTCCAGTATATGAGGATCCCATTTTCCAGATTCCTACTTCCAAACCCTGAATGGTGGTTATCTCTTAGCAAGACAGTCTGTAGCTTTTTGGGTTGGAGGCCTCATGTAACCAAGATTCCTTATTCTTCCGTAGCAATAGGTCTCTAAATGAGGACTACCATTACTGAAATTCCTGTTTCATTCTCAGCAAACACCAAGATATTTCCTAGTGATCTAGAATTCCAGTTGCTTGGATATCAAGTGAAAGACTCCCATAAAGTTCTTGAGGAATTGGAACCCAAGATTCCTGGTCCCTTTCAAAAGACTCACTAAAAATGTGGCGACATAGAAGCACAGATTGCTGATTAAACCTTATCAAGAGACTTTGTGGATTTAGGCGATTGAGAACTCCAAGAACCGCATTCCTTTTCCGTCTCAGCAAGACGCACTGTATTTCCCTGTCCATGTGGATTCCAAAACTCTGTGTACAATAATACTGATGCCCAGATGTTTCCTAGGTACGTGGAATTCATGGATCCTGGTTACATTTTAATAATCCGTACTAAATATTTGGCAACTGCAAAACCCTCGGCCCCCTACAAATAAAGAACAAACGGAAATTTAAGGATTACCAAGTTCATCCTAAGACCAAAGTTACATTCAAATATGGCAACATGATACATTTTTTAAGGGAATCTGGCCTTAATAATCCCGGGGAACTTAAGGGATTTGTACAACCTGATACCCGATTACAACTATTAAGAGGACCAGAATGTTGCTGGAGTGTTGAAATGACTGATTCATAATACCCACAAGCCAAATATCTCTGAAACATGAAACGAGCTCGAAGCCTTGATTCTTGTTTATACCGGAGCAAGACGCCCTGAAAATTTTTCTGATTTTGGACTAGTGTATCACAGACTCCTTATTCTTCTTTACTGAGGTGCCATGTAATGTCCAGTATATGAGGACTCCCTTTCCCCAGAATCCTGTTTGGAAACCATGATTCTTGTTTTGCCATTAGCAAGATGTCATGTAGATATTGTGATGGAGGAACCATTTAAAAGAGGTTTCTTAGTTCTCCTTAGCTAGAGATCATACAGTTTCTGCATATGAGGACTGCTATTACCTATATTCCACCTACTATACCCTGAATCTTGTGTAGCCCACAGCAGATGACCTGTTGATTTTAAGAACTGTGGACTGCTATAACCCCGATTCTTTTTCTTCCGTGGCAAGGGGCTGTGTATTTTGCTGTATATTAGGACTCTCATTAGATACATCCTGCTTCGAAATTCTGATGTTATTTAGAATTTTCCAAGATGCTCTGTAGATTTTTGGGATTGAGCACCCGAGAAACGCAGATTCCTTATTCTTACTTAGCAATAGGCAGTGAAGTTTCCTTTATGTGAGGACTTCCATTACCCAGATTCCTACTTCTTATCCTGAATCCTGGTTACGTCTTAGGAAGATAGCCTGCAATTTTTGGGATTGAAGACTCATTTAAGGAAGATTCCTTATACTTCCTTAGCAATATGACGTGTAGTTTCCTGTATATGACGCCCTCCATTACCCAGCTTCCTTCTTCACTCTGCAGGATGCCGAGACCATTCCTGGAGAACGAGAATTCCAGTTTTTTGGATATCAAGAGAAAGACGTCCATAATGTTCTTTGGGAACTGGAATCCAAGATTCCTGGTTCCCCTACACAAGACCTCCCCAAAATGTGGAATATTCCAAACCCAAAACCTCAATTCCTACCTACCCACCCTCAAGAATTTTCTGTACTTTGTGGTCACCTGAATCGAGGAATTTTGTACTAATATGCCTTTTGATTCTGGGGAATATGTTTATGGTCGCAGATGGTCCCAGGAAACAAAAGAATTTCTAGAGCCAAATCCTTGGTTACAACTAACAAGAGGACCAGAAAGATCCTGAGGATCTGTAATGACAAATTTAGCATATCCACGGAGCAAGTAGCTCTGAAAATGTAGGGACCTAGAAGCCCAGATTGCTGATTAAACCTTATCAAGAGGCCCTGAATATTCCGGTTAATGAGAACTCCTAGAACTGGATTTCCCTTTGGTTCTCAGCTGATGCCCTGATTTTCCCTGTCGATGTGAATTCCAAATTCAGTATACGAAAAGACAGATGGCCAGACCATTCTTAGGGACGTGGAATTATGATTCCTGGTTATTTTTTAAAATATGTACTAAATATTTGGCAACTGTAAAATCCTTGTCCCCTCTCAAAATAAGAAGAGAAACACTAGGAGATGGAATACGGGGTTCACCTTAAGAAAAGAGTTACATCCACATATGGCAAGAAGATTCCATTTGTCCTGAAATCTGGCCTTAGTTGTTCCGAGGAACCTAACGGAATTGGAGTGCCCAATAGCCATTTACAACTTTAAAGAGGACCAGAATGTTGCTGGAATCCTGAAATGACCGATTCGTAATGTCCGCATGATAAATTGCTTTGAAACATTTGAGGAGCTCGAAGCCCTCTTTCTCGATTTTGCCATAGCATAAATCCTGGGAATTTTTTGGATTGAAGATTTGTACAACAAAGATTCTTTATTCAGCCTTAGTTGGAGGCAATGTAGTGTCCTGTATGCGAGGACTCTCTTTCCCTAGATTCCTGTTTCGAAACTCTGATTCTTGTTTAGCCCTTAGTCAGATGCCGTGTAGATTTTTTGATAGAGGAACCGTGGAAAACAGACTTTTTCTTTTTTCTTAGCAAGAGACCATGTAGTTTCCTGTTTATGTGGACTGCTATTACCCACATTCATGACTCGAATCCCTAATCCTTCTTTAGCCGTCAGCAAGATATCCTGTAGCACTTCAAGACTGAGGAATCCTATAACCCAGATCCTTGTTTTTAGCAACAGACGTGCATTTGCCTGTTTATGAGTACTCCCTTACCCGGATACATGCATCGAAACCCTGATGCTTGTTTAGACCTTAGGAATACGCCGTGTAGTTTTTTGGGGATTGAGAACGCATGTCACCCAGATTCCTTATTCTTTCTTAGGAATAGTCCGTGCAGATGCCTGTATATAAGGATTTCATTTACCCAGATTATCCTTCAAATACCCAAATTCGTATTTAGCCATTAGCAAGACACCCTGAATTTTTTGGGGGGGATTGAAGACACGTGTAAACCACATTCCTTATGATTCCTTAGCAATAGACAGTGCAGTTTCTTGTATATGAGGAGTCCCAATATCCAGATTCCTACTCACAAAACCCTTAGCAAGATGCTCTATAGGTGTTTGGGATGGAGGACTCGTGTAACCAAGATTCCTTATTCTTTCTTGCCAAAAGGTCATGTAGTTGACTGTAAATAAGGACTCGATTTTCCATATTCATGCTCAAAAGCACCATGATTCGTGTTTAGCCCATAACAAGATGACCTTAAGGTTTTTTGGGATTGAGGATCCGAGTAATGCAGATTCCTTATGCTTACTTAGCAATAGGTAGTGAAGGTTGCTGTATTGAGGCACCCAATACCCAGATTCCTATTTCAAAAATCTGATTTGTGGTTACCACTTAAGAAGACGGCATGTAGATTTGGGACTCAGGACCCATATAAGGATGATTCCTTATACTTCCTTACCAATATGACGTGTAGTTTCCTGTATATAACGACCTCGACTACTCAGATTCCTGCTTCACTCTGCAGGATGCCAAGACAGTTCCTGTAGACCGAGAATTCCAGTTTTATGGATATCAAGAAAAAGACGTCCATAAGGAACTGGAACCTAAGATTCCTGGTTTCCCTTCAAAAAACTTCCCAAAATGTGGAATATTCCAAACCCAAAACCCTAATTCCTACCTTCCCACCCACAAGAATTTTCTGTTTTTTGAGGTCACCTGTTGATTAAACCTTATCAAGAGGCCCTGCAGATTCCAGGAAATGAGAACGCCTAAAACAGGATTTTCTTTTTATTCTCAGTAAGATGTCCTGATTTTTCCTGTCAATTTCGATTCCCAATTCAGTACATCAAAAGACAGATGCCAGAAATTTCCTAGGTTCGTGGATTCCATGATTCCTGGTTACCATTAAAAGTACATAGTAAACATTTGGCAAGTGCAAAACACTTGTCCCATCTCAAAATAAAAAGAGACATGGAAGGGGAAGGATTACAGGGTTCACCTTAAGACCAGAGTTACATCCAAATATGGCAAGAAGATTCTTTTCGTCCTGGAATCTGGCCTTAGTTGTTCTCAGGAACCTAACAGACTTGGAGTGCCCAATACCACTTACAGTTTTTAAAAGAACCAGAATGTTCCTGGAGTCCTGAAATAACCAATTCATAATATCCGAATGCTAAATTGCTCTGAAACATTTGGGGAGCTCGAAGATTTGTTTCTTGTTTGTCCCATAGCAGACAACCTGGGAATTTTCAGAATTGAGGACTCGTACAACAATTAATCTTTATTCGTACTTAGTTGGAGGCCATGTAGTATCCTGTATGTGTGGACTGACTTTCCCTTGATTCCTTTTTCGAAACCCTGATTCTTCTTTAGCCCTTAGTAAGAAGTTATGTAGACTTTTAGATAGAGGAACCGTGGAAAACAGATTTCTTCTCTTTTATTAGCAAGAGGCCATGTAGTTTCCTGTATATGAGGATTGCTATTTCCCAATTCATTCCTCGAATCCCTGATTCTTCTTTAGCAGTCATCAATATTCCCTGTAGATTTTCAGGACTGAGGACTCGTATAACCCAGATTCCTTATTTTTAGCAACAGCCATGCAGTTACCTCTATATGAGTACTCCTGTTCACAGATACATGTGTCGAAAGCTTGATTCTTGTTTAGATCTTAGGAAGACGCCGTATACTTTTTTGGAGATTGAGAAAACATGTTACCCACATTCCTTATTCTTTATTAGGAAAAGTCAGTGCATTTGCCTGTATATGAGGATTTCACTTCCTTAGTTTATGCTTTAAAAAGCCCAATTCTTGTTTAGCCCTTAGCAGGAAACACTGAAGTTTTGTTGGGATGGAGGACACGTGTAAACCAGACTCCTTATTCTCCTTTAGCAATAGACAGTGCAGTTTCCTGAATATAAGGGCTCCCATTATCCAGATTCTTAATCCCAAAACCTGAATGGTGGTTATCTCTTAGAATGACGGTCTGTAGAGTTTTGGGATGGAGGCCACATGTAACCAAGGTTACTTATTCTTCCGTAGCATCAGGTTGTGTAGTGTTCTGTATATGAGGACTCCCATTACTGAATTTTCTGCTTCATTCTCAGCAAGATGCCGAGATATTTCCTGGTGATCTAGAATTCCAGTTGCTTGGATATCAAGAGAAAGATTCCCATAAGGTACTTGAGGAATTGGAATCCAAGATTCCTGGTCCCTTTTCAAAAGACACACAAAAAATGTGGCGACATAGAAACCCAGATTGCTGATTAAACCTTATTAAGAGACTTTTTAGATTTAGGTTATTGAGAACTCCAAGAAACGGATTCCCTTTCCGTTCACAGCAAGATGCCCTGAAATTCAATGTCCATATGGATTCCAAAACGGTGTGTACAAAACTGCAGATGCCGAGATGTTTCCTAGCGACGTGGAAACCATGGATCCTGGTTACATTTTAATGATTTGTACTAAATATTTACAACTGCAAAACCCTAGCCCTTCTACAAATAAAGTACAAAGGGAAATTTAAGGATTACCAACTTCATCTTAAGACCAAAGTTACATCCAAATACGGCAATATGATACTTTTTCCCGGGAATTTGGCCTTAATTGTCGCGAGGAACTACAGGGATTTATAATACCAGATACCTGATTACAAATCTCAAGAGGTCCAGATTGTTGCTGGAGTCCTGAAATGACTGATTTGTAATACCCACAAGCCAAATATCTCTGAAACATGAGACGTGATTTGTGGTTACCACTTAGGAAGATGGCATGTAGATTTGGGACTCAGGACTCATATAAGGATGATTCCTTATACTTCCTTACCAATATAACTTGTAGTTTCCTGTATATAACGACCTCGACTACTCAGCTTCCTGCTTCACTCTGCAGGATGCCAACACCGTTCTTGTAGACCGAGAATTCCAGTTTTTTGGATATCAAGAAAAAGACGTCCATAATGTTTTTTGGGAACTGGAACCCAAGATTCCTGGTTTCCCTTCAAAAAACTTCCCAAAATGTGGAATATTCCAAACCCAAAACCCCAATTCTTACCTTCCCACCCACAAGAATTGTCTGTTTTTCGAGGTCACCTGAATCGAGGAATTTTGTACTAGTATACATTTTGATTCTGGGGAATATGATTATGGTCGTTTATGGTCCCAGGAAGCAAAAGGATTTCTAGGGCCCAATCCTTGACTATAACTAACAAGAGGACCAGAAAGATACTGAGGATCTGTAATGACAGATTTAGCATGTCCACGGAGCAAGTAGGTGTGAAAATGTAGGGACCGAGAAGCCCAGAATGTTGAATAAACCTTATCAAGAGGCCCTGTAGATTCCAGGAAATGAGAACGCCTAAAACAGGATTTCCTTTTTATTCTCAGTAAGATGTCCTGATTTTTCCTGTCAATTTCGATTCCCAATTCAGTATATCAAAAGACAGATGCCAGAAATTTCCTAGGTTCATGGATTCCATGATTCCTGGTTACCATTAAAAGTGCGTAGTAAACATTTGGCAAGTGCAAAACACTTGTTCCGTCTCAAAATAAAAAGAGACATGGAAGGGGAAGAATTACAGGGTTCACCTTAAGACCAGAGTTACATACAAATATGGCAAGAAGATTCTTTTTGTCCTGGAATCTGGCCTTAGTTGTTCTCAGGAACCTAACGGACTTGGAGTGCCCAATAACACTTACAATTTTTAAAAGGACCAGAATGTTCCTGGAGTCCTGAAATGACCGATTCATAATATCCGAATGCTAAATTGCTCTGAAATATTTTGGGAGCTCGAAGATTTGTTTCTTGTTTGTCCCATAGCAGACAACCTGGGAATTTTCAGAACTGAGGACGCGTACAACAATGAATCTTTATTCGTACTTTGTTGGAGGCCCTGTAGTGTCCTGTATGTGTGGACTGTCTTTCCCTTGATTCCTTTTTCGAAACCCTGATTCTTGTTTAGCCCATAGTAAGAAGTTATGTAGACTTTTTGATAGAGGAACCGTGGAAAACAGATTTTTTCTCTTTTATTAGCAAGAGGCCATGTACTTTCCTGTATATGAGGATTGCTATTACCTACATTCATTCCTCGAATCCCTAATTCTTCTTTAGCAGTCATCAAGATTCCCTGTAGATTTTCAGGACTGAGGACTCATATAACCCAGATTCCTTATTTTTAGCAACAACCATGCAGTTACCTCTATATGAGTACTCTTGTTCACAGATACATGTGTCAAAATCTTGATTCTTGTTTAGATCTTAGGAAGATGCCGTATACTCTTTTGGAGATTGAGAAAACATGTCATCCACATTCCTTATTCTTTATTAGGAAAAGTCAGTGCATTTGCCTGTATATGAGGATTTCACTTCCCTAGTTTATGCTTCAAAAATCCAAATTCTTGTTTAGCCCTTAGCAGGAAACACTGAAGTTTTGTTGGGATGGAGGACACGTGTAAACCAGACTCCTTATTCTCCTTTAGCAATAGACAGTGCAGTTTCCTGAATATGAGGGCTCCCATTATCCAGATTCTTACTCCCAAAACCTGAATGGTGGTTATCTCTTAGAATGACGGTCTGTAGATTTTTGGGATGGAGGCCACGTGTAACCAAGTTTCCTTATTCTTCCGTAGCATCAGGTCGTGTAGTGTTCTGTATTTGAGGACTCCCATTACTGAATTTTCTGCTTCATTCTCAGCAAGACGCCAAGATATTTCCTGGTGACCTAGAATTCCAGTTGCTTGGATATCAAGAGAAAGATTCCCATAAGGTACTTGAGGAATTGGAACCCAAGATTCCTGGTCCCTTTTCAAAAGACACACAAAAAATGAGGCGACATAGAAGCTCAGATTGCTGATTAAACCTTATCAAGAGACTTTTTAGATTTAGGTTATTGAGAACTCCAAGAAACGGATTACCTTTCCGTTCACAGCAAGATGTCCTGAATTTCAATGTCCATATGGATTCCAAAACGGTGTGTACAAAAATGCAGATGCACAGATGTTTCCTAGCGACGTGGAAACCATGGATCCTGGTTACATTTTAATGATTTGTACTAAATATTGGCAACTGCAAAACCCTAGCCCTTCTACAAATAAAGTACAAAGGGAAATTTAAGGATTACCAACTTCATCTTAAGACCAAAGTTACATCCAAATACGGCAATATGATACTTTTTTCCGGGAATCTGGCCTTAATTGTCCTGAGGAACTATAGGGATTTATAATACCAGATACCTGATTACAAATCTCAAGAGGACCAGAATGTTGCTGGAGTCCTGAAATGACTGATTCGTAATACCCACAAGCCAAATATCTCTGAAACAAGAGACGAGATCGAAGCCTTGATTCTTGTTTATACCGCAGCAAGACGCCCTGAGATTTTTTCGGATTGTGGACTAGTGTGTCACAGACACCTTATTCTTCTTTACCAAGGGCAGTGTAAAGTCCTGTATATGAGGACTCTCTTTCCCCAGAATCCTGTTTGGAAAACTTGATTCTTGTTTTGCCATTAGCAAGATGTCATGTAGATATTGTGACGTAGGAACTGTGTAAAAGAGGTTTCTTAGTTCTCCTTAGCTAGAGATCATGTAGATTCTTCATATGAAGACTACTATTACCTAAGTCCCAGTTTCTAAGCCCTGATTCTTGTTTAGCCCAAAGGAGATAGCCTGTTGACTTTAAGGACTGAGGACTGCTATAACCCCGATTCTTTTTCACCCATGGCAAGGGGCTGTGTATTTTCCGTATATTAGTACCCTCATTTCATACATCCTACTTCGAAACTCTGATTCTATTTAGAAATTTCCAAGGTGCTCTGTAGATTTTTGGGATTGAGGACTCGTGTAACCCAGAATCCTTATTCTTTCTTAGCAAAAGGTCATTTAGTTGCCTGTAAATAAGGACTCCATTTTCCAGATTCATGCTCGAAAACACCATGATTCGTGTTTAGCCCATAGCAAGATGACCTTAAAATTTTTGGGATTGGGACCTGAGTAACGCAAATTCCTTATTCTTACTTAGCAATAGGCAGTGAAGTTTTCTTTATGTGAGGACTCCCATTACCCAGATTCCTACTTCAATAACCTGATTCGAGGTTACGACTTAGGAAGACGGCCTGTAGTTTTTGGGACTGAGGAGTCATATAAGGAAGATTCCTTATAGTTCCTTACCAATATGACGTATGGTTTCCGACATATGACGACCTCCATTACCCAGCTTCCTGCTTCACTCTAAAGGATGCCGAGACAGTTCCTGGTGACCGAGGATTCCAGTTTTCTCGATATCAAGAGAAAGACGTCCATATTTTTCTTTGGGAACTGGAATCCAAGATTCCTGGTACACCTTCACAAGACCTCTCCAAAATGTGGAATATTCCAAACCCAAACCCCAATTCCTACCTGCCCACCCACAATAATTTTTTGTACTTTGAGGTCACTTGAATCGAGGAAGTTTATACCAATACACCTTTTGATTCTGGGGAATATGATTATGGTCGTAGATGGTCCCAGGAAACAAAAGGATTTCTAGGGACAAATACTTGATTACAACTAAGAAGAGGACCAGAAAGATCCTGAGGATCTTTAATGACAGATTTACCATATCCACGGAGGAAGTAGCTTTGAAAATGTAGGGACCCAGAAGCCCAGATTGCTGATTAAATCCTATCAATAGGCCCTATAGATTCCGTAAAATGAAAACACCTAGAACCGAATTTCCTTTATATTCTCAGTAAGAGGCCTTCATTTTTCCTGTCGATTTGGATTCCAAATTCAGTATGTCAAAAGATAGATGCCCAGATGTTTCCTAGGTTCGTACTTTCCATGATTCCCGGTTAACATTAAAAGTAAGTACTAAACATTTGGCAAGTGCAAAACCCATGGCCCATCTCAAAATAAAAAAAAAAGACACGGAAAAGGAAGTATTACAGGGTTCACCTTAAGACAATTGTTACATCCAAATATGGCAAGAATATTCTTTTTGTCCTGAAATCTGGGCTTAGTTATTCTGAAAAACCTAACGGAATTGGAGTGCCCAATATCATTTACAACTTTTAAGAGGACCAGTATGTTGCTGGAGTCCTGAAATGACCGACTCATAATATCAGAATGTAAAATTGCTCTGAAACATTTGGCCAGCTCGAAGATCTGTTTTTGTTTGTCCGATAGCAGACAAACTGGGAATTTTTTTTATTGAGGATGAGTACAACACAGTTGGAGGCCATGTAGTGTCCTGTATGTGAGGACTCTCTTTCCCTTGATTCCTGTTTCGAAACACTGATTCTTGTTTAGCCCTTAGTAAGAAGTCATGTAGATTTTTTATAGAGGAACTGTGGAAAACAGATTTCTTCTCTTTTATTAACAAGAGGCCGTGTCGTTTCCTGTATTTATGGATTGCTATTACCCACATTCATGCGTCGAATCCCTGATTCTTCTTTAGCCGTCAGGAAGATACCCTGTAGATTTTCAGGACTAAGGACTCGTATAACCCAGATTCCTTATTTTTAGCAACAGCCGTGCAGTTAAGTGTATATGAGTACTCCTGTTCACAGATACATGCGTCGAAAGCTTGATTTTTGTTTAGATCTTAGGAAGACGCCGTAAACTTTTTGGAGATTGAGAAAAAATGTCACCCACATTCCTTAAACTTTCGTAGGAAATGTCAGTGCATTTGCCTATATATGAGGATTTCATTTCCCTAGCTTATGCTTTAAAAACCCAAATTCGGGTTTAGCCCTTATCAAGAAATCCTGAAGTTTTATTGGGATGGAGGACACGTGTAAACCAGATTCCTTATTCTTCTTTGGCAATAGACAGTGCAGTTTCCTGTATATGAGGACTCCCATTCTCCAGATTTCTACTCCCAAACCTGAGTGGTGATTATCACTTAGAAAGATGGTCGGTAGGTTTTTGGGATGGAGACCTCGTGTAACCAAGTTTCCTTCTTCTTCCGTAGCAGCATGTCATATAGTGTTCTCCATATGAGGACTCCCATTACTGAAACTCCTGCTTCATTCTCAGCAAGACGTCAAGATATTTTCTGGTGACCTAGAATTTTAGTTGCTTGGATATCAAGAGAAAGACTCACATAAAGTTGTTGAGGAATTGGAACCCAAGATTTCTGGTCCCTTTTCAAAAGACACAATAAAACTGTGGCGACATAGAAGCCCAGATTGCTGATTAAACCCTATCAAGAGACTTTGTAGATTTAGACGATAGAGAACTCCATGAAACGCATTCCCTTTCCGTTCTTAGCAAGATGCCCTAAATTTCCCTGTCCATGTGGATTCCAAAACTCTGTACAAAAATGCATATGCCCAGATGTTTCCTATGGAAGTGGAATCCATGGATCCTGGTTACATTTTAAAAATACGTAGTAAATATTTGCCAAGTGCAAAACCGTCGACCCCTCTACAAATAAAGTACAAACGGAAACTTAAGGATTACCTAGTTCATCTTAAGACCAAAGTTACATCCAAAGACGGCAATATGATACTTCTTTTCCGGTAGTCTGGTCTTAATTGTCCCGAGGATCTTAAGGGATTTGTACTACCAGATACCCGATTACAACTCTCAAGAGGACCAGAATGTTGCTGGAGTCCTGAAACGACTGATTAATAATACCTAGAATCTAAATATCTCTGAAACATGAGAAGAGTTCGAAGCCTTGATTCTTGTTTATACCGCAGCAAGACACCCTGAGAATTTTTGGATTCTGGACTTTTGTATCACAGATTCCTTATTCTTCTTTATCGAGGGGCCGTATAGTGTCCTGTATATGAGGATTCCCTTTCCCCAGAATCCTCCTTGGAATCCCTGATTCTTGTTATGCCATTAGCAAGATGTCATGTAGATATTGTGACAGAAGAACTGTGTAAGAGAGGTTTCTTAGTTCTCCTTGGCTAGGGATCATATAGATTCTGCATATGAGGGCTGCTATTACCTATGTTCCAGCTCTAAACCCTGATTCTTGTTTAGCCCACAGCAGATGGACTGTTGATTTTAAGGACTGACGACTGCTATAACCCCGATTCTTTTTCTTCCTTGGCAAGGGGCTGTGTATTTTCCTTTATATTAGGACTCTCATTAGATACATCCTGTTTCGAAACTCTGATTCTTTTAGAACTTTCCAAGATGCTCTGTAGATTTTGGGATTGAGGACTCGTGTAAGCCAGATTCCTTTTTCTTTCTTACCAGAAGGTCATGTAGTTTCCTGTAAATAAGGACTCCATTTTCCAGATTCATGCTCGAAAACATCGTGATTCGTGTTTAGCCCATAGCAAGATGACCTTAAGCTTTTTTGGGATTGAGGATCCGAGTAACGGGGATTCCTTATTCTTATTTAACAATAGGCAGTGAAGTTTCTTGTATGTGAGGACTCCCATTACCCGGATTCCTACTTCAAAAATCTTATTCGTGGTTACCACTTTTGAAGATGGCCTGTAATTTTCGGACTGAGTACTCATATAAGGAAGATTCCTTATACTTCCTTACCAATATGTCATGCAGTTTCCTGTATATGATGACCTCCATTACACACCTTCCTGCTTCACTCTGCAGGATGCCGAGACAATTCCTGGTGACCGAGAATTCCAGTTTTGTGAATATCAAAAGAAAGACGTCCATAATGTTCTTTGGGAACTGGAATACCAGACTCCTGGTGCCCCTTAACAAAACCTCCCTAAAATGTGGAATATTCCAAACCCAAAACCCCAATTCCTACCTGCCCACACACAAGAATTTTCTGTAGTTTGAGGTCACCTGAATTGAGGAATTTTGTACCAATATACCTTTTGATTCTGGGGAATATGATTATGGTCCTAGATGGTCCAGGAAACAAAAGGATTGCTAGGGCAAATCCTTGATTACAACTAACAAGAGAACCAGAAATATACTGAGGATCTGTAATGACAGGTTTAGCGTATCCACGGAGCAAGTAGCTCTGAAAATGTGGGGACTAAGAAGCCCAGATTGCTGATTAAACCTTATCAAGAGGCCCTGTAGAATCCGGAAAATGAGAAATCCTAGAACCGAATTTCCTTTAAATTCTCAGTAAGATGCCCAGAATTTTCCTGTTGATTTGGATTCCAAATTCAGTATATCAAAAAACAGATGCCCAGAATTTTCCTAGGTTCGTTGATTCCATGATTCCTGGTTACCAGTACAAGTATGTAGTAAACATTTGGCAAGTGCAAATCTTTGTTTCTTCTCAAAATAAAAAGATACAAGGAGCTGAAAGATTACAGGGTTCACCTTAAGATCAGAGTTACCTCCAAATATTACAAGAAGATTATTTTTGTCCTGGAATCTGGACTTATTTGTCCGGAGGAACCTAACGGACTTAGAATGCCCAATATCATTTACAATTTTTTAGAGGACATGAATGTTGCTGGAGTACTGAAATGTCTGATTCATAATATCCGAATGCTAAATTGTTCTGAAACATTTGGGGAGGTCGAAGATCTGTTTCTTGTTTGTCCTATAGTAGACAACCGGGGAATTTTTTGGATTGAGTGTGCGTACAACAATGATTCTTTATTCGTACTTAGTTGGAGGCTATGTAGTGTCCTGTATGTGAGGACTCTCTTTACATTGATTCCTATTTTGAAACCCTGATTCTTGTTTAGCCCTTAGTAAGACGTCATTTAGATTTTTTGATAGAGGAACCGTGGAAAACAGATTTCTTCTCTTTTATTAGCAAGAGGCCATGTAGTTTCCTCTATATGAGGATTGCTCTTACCCACATTCATGCCTCGAATCCCTGATTCTTCTTTAGCCGTCAGCAAGATGCCCTGTAGATTTTCAGGACTGAGGACTCGAATAACCCAGATTCCTTATTTTTGGCAAAAGCCGTGTAGTTACCTGTATATGAGTACTCCTGTTCACAGATACATGCTTTGAAAGCTTGAATCTTGTTTATATCTGAGGGAGATGCCGTATACTTTTTTGGAGTTTAAGAAAACATGTCACCCACATTCCTTATTCTTTCTTAGGAAAAGTCAGTGCATTTGCCTGTATAAGAGGATTGCATTTCCCTAGTTTATGCTCCAAAAACCCAAATTCGTTTTTAGCCCTTAGCAAGAAACCCTGAAGTTATATAGGGATGGAGGACACGTGTAAACCAGATTCCTTATTCTCCTTTAGCAATAGACAGTGCAGTTTCCTGTATATGAGGACTCCCATTATCCAGATTCCTACTCCCAAACCCTGAATGGTGGTTATCTCTTATCAAGACGGTCTGTAGCTTTTTTTGTTGGAGGCCTCATGTAACCAAGATTCCTGATTCTTCCGTAGCAACAGGTCATGTAGAGTTCTGTAAATGAGGACTCCCATTACTGAAATTCCTGCTTCATTCTCAGCAAGACACCAAGATATTTCCTAGTGACCTAGAATTCCAGTTGCTTGGATATCAAGTGAAAGACTCCCATAAAGTTCTTGAGGAATTGGAACCCAAGATTCCTGGTCCCTTTCAAAAGACTCAATAAAAATGTGGCGACATAGAAGCCCAGATTGCTGAGTAAACCTTATCAAGAGACTTTGTAGATTTACGGGTTTGAGAACTCCAAGAACCGCATTCCTTTTCTGTTCTCAGCAAGGCACACTGAATTTCCCTTTCCATGTGGATTCCAAAACTCTGTGTACAATAATGCAGATGCCCAGATGTTTCCTAGGGACGTGGAATCCATGGATCCTGGTTACATTTTAATAATCCGTACTAAATATTTGGCAACTGCAAAACCCTCGGCCCCTCTACAAATAAAGTACAAACGGAAATTTACGGATTACCAAGTTCATCCTAAGACCAAAGTTACATTCAAATACGGCAATATGTTACATTTTTTTCGGGAATCTGGCCTTAATAGTACCGGGAAACTTAAGGGATTTGTACAGCCAGATACCCAATTACAACTCTCAAGAGGACCAGAATGTTGCTGGAGTCATGAAATGACTGATTCATAATACCCACAAGCCAAATATCTCTGAAACATGAGAGGAGCTCGAAGCCTTGATTCTTGTTTATACCGGAGCAAGACGCCCTGAAAATTTTTCTGATTTTGGACTAGTGTATCACAGACTCCTTATTCTTCTTTACTGAGGTGCCATGCAATGTCAAGTATATGAGGACTCCCTTTCCCCAGAATCCTGTTTGGAAACCCTGATTCTTGTTTTGTCATTAGCAAGATGTCATGTAGATATTGTGACGGAGGAACCGTGTAAAAGCGGTTTCTTAGTTCTCCTTAGCTAGTGATCATATTGTTTCTGCATATGAGGACTGCTATTACCTATATTCCAGCTTCTATACCCTGAATCTTGTGTAGCCCACAGCAGATGGCCAGTTGATTTTAAGAGCTGTAGACTGCTATAACCCCGATTCTTTTTCTTCTGTGGCAAGTGGCTGTGTATTTTGCTGTATATTAGGATTCTCATTAGATACATCCTGCTTCGAAATTCTGATGTTATTTAGAATTTTCCAAGATGCTCTGTAGATTTGTGGGATTGAGCACCTGAGAAACGCAGATTCCTTATTCTTACTTAGCAATAGGCAGTGAAGTTTCCTTTATGTGAGGACTTCCATTACCCAGAATCCTACTTCAAATCCTGAATCCTGGTTACGTCTTAAGAAGATGGCCTGTAATTTTTGGGATTGAGGACTCATTTAAGGAAGATTCCTTATACTTCCTTAGCAATATGACGTGTAGTTTCCTGTACATGACACCCTCCATTACCAAGCTTCCTGCTTCACTCTGCAGGATGCCGAGACCATTCCTGGTGACCGAGAATTCCAGTTTTTTGGATATCAAGAGAAAGACGTCCATAATGTTCTTTGGGAACTGGAATCCAAGATTCCTGGTTCCCCTACACAAGACCTCCCCAAAATGTGGAATATTCCAAACCCAAAACCTCAATTCCTACCTACCCACCCTCAAGAATTTTCTGTACTTCGAGGTCCCCTGATTCGAGGAATTTTGTACTAATATACCTTTAGATTCTGGGGAATATGTTTATGGTCGTAGATGTTCCCAGGAAATAAAAGAATTTCTAGAGCCAAATCCTTGGTTACAACTAACAAGAGGACCAGAAAGATCCTGAGGACCTGTAAAAACAGATTTAGCATATCCACGGAGCAAGTAACACTGAAAATGTAGGGACCCAGAAGCCCAGATTGTTGATTAAACCTCATCAAGAGGCCCTGAATATTCCGGTTAATGAGAACTCCTAGAACTGGATTTCCTTTTGGTTCTCAGCTGATGCCCTGGTTTTCCCTGTCGATGTGGATTCCAAATTCAGTATACAAAAAGACAGATGGCCAGAACATTCCTAGGCACGTGAAATTCATGATTCCTGGTTACTTTTAAAAATATGTACTAAATACTTGGCAATTGTAAAACCCTTGTCCCCTCTCAAAATAAGAAGAGAAACACAAGGAGATGGAATACAGGGTTCACCTTAAGAAAAGAGGTACATCCACATATAGCAAGAAGATTCCATTTGTCCTGAAATCTGGCCTTAGTTGTTCCGAGGAACCTAACGGAATTGGAGTGCCCGATAGCCATTTACAACTTTCAAGAGGACCAGAATGTCGCTGGAATCCTGAAAAGACCAATTCGTAATGTCCGCATGATAAATTGCTTTGAAACATTTGGGGAGCTCGAAGCCCTCTTTCTCGTTTGTGCCATAGCATAAATCCTGGGAATTTTTTGGATTGAAGACTCATACAACAAAGATTCTTTATTTAGCCTTAGTTGGAGGCTGTGTAGTGTCCTGTATGTGAGGACTCTCTTTCCCTAGATTCCTGTTTCAAAACTCTGATTTTTGTATAGCCCTCAGTCAGATGCCATGTAGATTTTTTGATAGAGGAACCGTGGAAAACAGATTTCTTCTTTTTTCTTAGCAAGAGGCCATGTAGTTTCCTGTTTATGTGGACTGCTATTACCCACATTCATGACTCGAATCCCTAATCCTTCTTAGCCGTCAGCAATATATCCTGTAGCATTTCAGGACTGAAGAATCCTATAACCCAGATCTTTGTTTTTAGCAACAGACGTCCATTTGCCTGTATATGAGTACTCCCTTACGCGGATACATGCATCAAAACCCTGATGCTTGCTTAGACCTTAGGAATACGCCGTGTATTTTTTTGGGGATTGAGAACACATGTCACCCAGATTTCTTATTCTTTCTTAGGAAAAGTTCGTGCAGATGCTTGTATATGAGGATTTCATTTACACAGATTATCCTTCAAATACCCAAAATCGTATTTAGCCATTAGCAAGAAACCCTGAATTTTTTTGGATTGAACACACGTGTAAACCACATTCCTTATGATTTCTTAGCAATAGATAGTGCAGTTTCCTGTATATGAGGACTCCCATTATCCAGTTTCCTACTCACAAAACCCTTAGCAAGATGCTCTATAGGTGTTTGGGATGGAGGACTCGTGTAACCAAGATTCCTTATTCTTCCATAACAACCGGTGGTGTACTGTTCTGTATTTGAGGACTCCCATTACCGAAATTCCTGCTTCATTCTCAACAAGACACAGAGACTTTTCGTGGTGACCTAGAATTCCAGTTGCTTGGATATCAAGAGAAAGACTCCCATAAAGTTCTTTTGGAATTGGAACTCAAGATTCCTGGTTGCCTTTTCAAAAGACAAACTAAAAATGTTGTTACACAGAAGCCCAGTTTGCTCATTAAATCTTATCAGGAGACCTTGTAGATTTAGGCTATTGAGAACTCCAAGAACCGGATTCCCTTTCCGTTCTCAGCCAGATGCCCTGATTTTCCCTGTCTATGTGGATTCCAAAACTCTGTATATAAAAATGCAGATGCCCAGATGTTTCCTAGGGACGTGGAATCCATGATTCCTGGTTACATTTTAATAATTCGGACTAAATATTTGGCAACTTCAAAACCCTTGACCCCACTCCAAATAAAAGTACAACCAGAAATTTTAGGATTACCAAGTTCATCTTAAGACCAGAGTAATATCCAAATATGGCAAGAAGATATTTTTGTTCCGAGAATCTGACCATAGTTGTCCCGAGGAACCTAAGGGACTTTTACTACCAGATACCCATTTACAACTCTCAAGAGGAACAGCATGTTGATGGGGTCCTGAAAAGACTGATTCATTATACCCAAAAGCCAAATATCTCCGAAACATGAGACGAACTCAAAGCCCTGATTCTTGTTTATCCCATAGCAAGACACCATGAGAATTTTTCGGATTGGGTACTAGTGTATCACAGATTTTTTATTCTTCCTTAGCGAGGGGCCATGAAATGTCCTGTATATGAGGACTCCATTTCCCAAGAACCCTGTTTGAAAACACTGATTTGTTTAGCCCTTAGCAAGATACCGTGACGGAGGAACTGTGTCAAACAAGTTTCTTATTTCACCTTACCAAGAGATCGTGTAGATTCTGTATATGAGGACTGCTATTACCTATGCTGCAGCTTCTAAACCCTGATTCCTCTTGAGTCCACAGCAGATGGCCTGTTGATTTTTTTGACTGAGGATTGTTATAACCCTAATTCTTTTTCTTCCTTGGCAAGGGAACGTGCATTTTCCTGTATATTAGGACTCTCATAATATAGATCCTACTTTGAAACTCTGATTATTTTTTAGCCCTTTCCAAGATGCCCTTTAGATTTTTGGGATTGAGGACTCGTGTAAGCCAGATTCCTTATTCGTTCTTAGCAAAAGGTCATGTAGTTGCCTGTATATAAGGATTTCAATTCTCTAGATTCATGCTTAAAACACGCTGATTCATTTTTAGCCCATAGCAAGACGACCCGAAGTTTTCTTGCGATTGAGGACAGGAATAACGCAGATTCCTTATTCTTACTTAGCAATAGGCAGTGAAGTTTCCTGTATGTGATGACTCTCATTACCCAGATTCCTACTTCAAAAATCTGATTCGTGTTTACTTCTTAGGAAGACGGCCTGTATTTTTTGGGATTGAGGACTCGTGTAAACAAGATTCCTTATACTTACTTAGCAATATGATGTGTAGTTTCCTGTATATAATGACACCCATTACCCAGCTTCCCGCTTCACTCTGCAGGATGCCGAGACAGTTCCTGGTGACAGAGAATTCCAGTTGTTTGGATATCAATAGAAAGACTCCCATAAGTTCTTTGGAAACTGGAATCCAGGATTCTTGCTTCCCCTTCACAAGACCTCCTCAAAATGTGGATTCTTCAAAACCCAACATCTCAATTCCGACCTACCTGCCCACAAGAATTTTCTGTAGTGTGAGGTCACCTGAATCGAGGGATTTTATACCAATATGCCTTTCGTCTGCGGAACATGATTATGTTGGTAGATGTTCCTAGGACACAAGAGGATTTGTAGGGCCAGATCCTAGATTACAACTAACAAGAGTACCAAAAGTTTCTGTGGATCTGTAATGACAGATTTAGCGTATCCACGGAGCAAGTAGCTCTGAAAAATATAGGGACCCAGAAGCCCAGATTGCTGATTAAACCTAATCAAGTTGCCCTGTAGATTCTGGTTAATGAGAACTCCCAGAACCAGGTTTCCATTTCGTTTCAGCAAGATGCCCTGATCTTCCCTGTTGATGTGAATTCCAAACTCTATATACAAAAAGACAGATGTCCAGAAGATTTCTAGTTACATGGGATCCATGATTCCTGTTACCTTTAAAAATATGTACTAAACATTTGGCAATTGCAAAACCCTTGTCCCCTTTCAAAATAAAAAGAGAAATGGAAGGGGAAGATATACATGGTTCATCTTAAGACCAGAGTTACATCCACAAATGGCAAGAAGATTCTTTTTGTCCTGGAATCTGGCCTTAATTTTTCCGAGAAACCTAATGGACTTGGAGGGCCTGATACACGTTTAAGAATTTCAAGACGACCAGAATGTTGCTGGAGTCCTGAAATGACTGATTCATAATATCCACATGCTAAATTGCTCCAAAACATTTGGGGAATTGAAGTCCTGTTTCTTGTTTGTCCCATAGCAGACACCTTGGGAATTTTTTGGATTGAGGACTCGTACAAGAAAGATTCTTATTCGTCCTTGGTTGGAGGCCGAGTAGTGTCCTCTATATGAGGACTCTCTTTCCCAAGATTGCTGTTTCCAAACCCTGATTCTTGTGTAGCCATTAGTAAGACGCCCTGTAGTTTTATTGATAGAGGACCCATCGAACACAGATTTCTTTTTTTTCTTAGCAAGAGGTCGTGTAGTTTCCAGTATATGAGGACTGCTATTACCCACATTCATGCCTCGAATCGCTGCTTCTTCTTTCGCCGTCAGCAAGATGCCCTGCAGATTTTCAGGACTGAGGACTTGTATAACCCAGATTCCTTATTTTTAGCAAAAGACGTGCAGTTGCCTGTATATGAGTACTCCCTTTCCAAGATATATGCGTCGAAACACTGATGCTTGTTTAGACCTTAGGAATACGCCGTGTAGTTTTTTGGGGATTGAGAACACATGTCACCCAGATTCCTTATTCTTTCTTAGGACAAGTCCGTGCAGTTGCCTTTATATGAGGATTTAATTTCTCTAGATTTTGCTTAAAAAACCCAAATTCGTGTTTAGCCCTTAGAAAGACACCCCGAAGTTTTTTTGGGGATTTAGGACACGTGTAAACCAGATTCCTTATTCTTCCTTAGCAAGAGACAGTGCAGTTTCCTGTATACGAGGACTCCCATTATCTAGATTCTTACTCCCAAAATCTGATTGGTGATTATCTCTTCGCAAGACGCTCTGCAGATTTTTGGGATGGAGGACTCATGTAAACAAGATTCCTTATTCTTCCGTAGCAACAGGTCGTGTAGTGTTCTGTATATGAGAACTGGCATTACTGGAATTCCTGCTTCGTTCTCAGCAAGATGCCGAAACATTTCGTGGTGACCTAGAATTCCAGTTGCTTGGATATCAAGAGTAAGACTCCCATAAAGTTCTTGTGGAATTGGAAACCAAGATTCCTGGTTCCATTTTCAAAAGATAACCTAATAATGTGGTGACATAGAAGCCCAGATTGCTGATTAAACCTTACCAAGAGTCGTTGTAGATTTAGGCGATTGAGAACTACAAGAACCCGATTCCCTTTCTGTTCTCAGCAAGAAACTCTGTATACAAAAATGCAGATGCCCAGATGTTACCTAGGGATATGGGTTATATGAATCCTGGTTACATTTAAATAATTTGTACTAAATATTTGGCTACTGCAAAACCCTCGGCCCCTCTCCAAATAAAGTACAAACGGAATTTTAAGGATTACCAAGTTCATCTTAAGATCAAAGTTACATCTAAATACGGCAAGATGATACTTTTCTTCCGGGAGTCTGGCCTTGATTGTCCCGAGGAACCTAAGGGACGTGTACTACCAGATACCCGATTACAACTCTCAAGAGGACCAGAATGTTGCTGGAGTTCTGAAATGACTGATTCATAATACCCACAAGCCAAATATCTCGGAAACATGAGACGAGCATGAAGCCCGGATTCTTGTTCATCCTCTAGCAAGACACCTTTAGAATTTTTCGGATTGGGGACTAGTGTATCACAGATTCCTTATTCATCCTTAGCGAGCAGCTGTGTAATGTCCTGTATATGAGGACTCCCTTTCCCAAGAATCCTGTTTGGAAACCCTGATTCTTGTTCAGCCCTTAGCGAGATCTCATGTAGATATTGGGATGGAGGAACCATGTGAAACAGGTTTCTTATTTCTCCTTAGCAAGAGATCGTGTAGATTCTGTATATGATGACTGCTAATACCTATGTTGCAGGTTCTAAACCCTGATACTTGTTTAGGCCACAGCAGATGGCCTGTTGATTTTTAGGCTTGAGGACTGCTATAACCCCGATTCTTTTTCTTCCTTGGCAAGGGACCATGTATTTTCCTGTATATTAGGCCTCTCATTACATAGATCCTGCTGTGAAACTATGATTCTTTTTAGTCCTTTCCAAGATGTCCTGTAGATTTTTGGGATTGAGGAATTGTGTAACTCAGATTCCTTATTCTTTCTTAGCAAAAGATCATGTAGTTTCCTGTATATAAGGACTCCATTTCCCCAGATTAATGCTAAAAGCACCTGATTCGTGTTTAGCCCATAGGAAGACGAACTGAAGTTTTTTGTGATAGACGACATGAGTAAGGCAGATTCCTTATTCTTACTTAGCAAGAGGCAGTGTAGTTTCCTGTATGTGAGGACTCCCATTACCCAGATTCCTACTTCAAAATCTGAATGGTGGTTACCACTTAGGAAGACGGTCTGTAGTTTTTGGGACTGAGGACTCATGTAAACTAGATTCCTTATACTTCCTAAGCAATATGACGTGTAGGTTCCTGTATATGATGATTCCCATTACCCAGATATCCACTTCACTCTGCAGGATGCCGAGACAGTTACTGGTGACCGAGAATTCCAATTCTTTGGATATCAAGAGAAAGACTCCCATAATGTTCTTGGGAAACTGGAATACTAGATTCTTGGTTCCCCTTCACAAGACCCTCCCTAAAATGTGGAATCTTCAAAACACAACATCCCAATTCCAACCTGCCTGCCCACAAGAATTTTCTGTAGTTTGAGGTCACCTGAATCGAGGGATTTTGTAACAATATGCCTTTTGATTCTGGGAAACATGATTATGGTCGTAGATGTTCCTAGGACAGAAAAGTATTTGTATGGACAGATCCTTGATTACAACTAACAAGGTGACAAGAAAGTTCCTGTGGATCTGTAATCACAGATTTAGTGTATCCACGGAGAAATTAGCTCTGAAAAACCTAGGGACCTAGAAGCTCAGATTGCTGATTAAACCTTTTCAGCAGGCCTTGTAAATTCCGGTTAATGAGAACTCCTACATCCGGATTTCCTTTTCGATCTCAGCAAGATGCCCTGATTTTCCCTATTGATGTGGATTCCAAACTCTGTATACAAAAAGACAGATGCCCTGAATTTTCCTAGGGACGTGGAATCCATGATTCCTGGTTACCTTTAAAAATACGTACTAAATATTTGGCAACAGTGAAACCCTTGTCCCCTCTCAAAATAAAAATTGAAACGGAAAGGGAAGGATTACAGGGTTCACCTTAAGACGAGAGTTACATCCACACATGGCAAGAAGATACTTTTTGTCCAGAAATCTGGCCTTAGATGTTTCGAGGAATCTAACGGGCTTTGAATGTCCGGTACACGTTTAGAACTTTCAAAAGAACCAGAATGTTGCTGGAGTCCTGAAATGACCGATTCGTAAAATTCACATGATAAATTGCTCTGAAACATTTGGTGTGCTCGAAAAACTGCTTTGTTTTTTTTTTTTGAGATGGAGTCTCGTTCTGTCGCCCAGACTAGAGTGCAGTGGCCGCTCCTGATCACCGCAGCCTCGACTTGCTTGGTTCCGGTGATCCTTCCACCTCAGCCTTCCAAGAAGATGGAATTACAGGCATGTGCCACCACGCCCGGATGATTTTTTGATTTATTGTAGAGATGACGTCTTACTGCCCAGGCGAGTGTTGAACCTGTGGGCTCAAGCAATTCACTCACCTCAGCCTCCCGAATGCGCAGGATTACAGGCTGAGCCACCGAGCCTGGCTAAAGCCCTGTTTCTTTTTTGTGCCATTGCACAAACCCTGGGAATTTTTTGGACTGAGGACTCGTACAACAATGATTCTTTATTTGTCCTTAGTTGGAGTCCGTATAGTGTCCTCTGTGAGGACTCTCTTTCCCTAGATTCCTGTTTCAAATCCCTGATTCTTGTTTAGCCCTTACTCAGACGTCATGTAGATATTTTGATAGAGGAAGCATGGAAAACAGATTTTTCTTTTCCTTAGCAAGAGGCCATGTAGTTTCCTGTATATGAGGACTGCTATTACCCACATCCATGCCTCGAATCCCTGACTCTTCTTTAGCCGTCAGCAAGATGCCCTGTAGATTTTCAGGACTGAGGACTCGTATAACCCAGATTCCATATTTTTAGCAACAGCCACGCAGTTGCCTGTATATGAGTACTCCTGTTCACAGATACATGCGTTGAAAGCTTCATTCTAGTTTAGATCTTAGAAAGATGCTGTAACCTTTTTTGGAGATTGAGAAAACATGTCACCAACATTCCTTATTCTTTCTTAGGAAAAGTCAGTGCAGTTGCCTGTATATGAGGATTTCATTTCCTAGTTTATTCTTCAAAAACCCAAATTCGTGTTTAGCCGTTAGCTAGAAACCCTGAAGTTTTATTGGGATGGAGGACACATGTAAACCAGATTCCTTATTCTCCTTTAGCAATAGACAGTACAGTTTCCTGTATATGAGGACTCCCATTATCCAGATTCCTACTCCCAAAACCTGAATCATGCTCATTCTCTTAGCAACACCTTATGTAGGTTTTTGGGATGGAGGACTCGTGTAAGCAAGATTACTTATTCTTCCATAGCAAGAGGTCGTGTAATATTCTGTATATGAGGACTCTCATTACTGAAATTCCTGCAGCATTCTCAGCAAGACGCCAAGATATTTCCTGGTGACCAAAAATTCCAGTTGCTTGGATATCAAGAGAAAGACTCCCATAAACTTCTTGAGGAATTGTAACCCAAGATTCCTGGTTCCTTTTCAAAAAACACACTAAAAATGTGGCGACATAAATGCCCAGATTGCTGATTAAATCTTATCAAGAGACTTTGTTGATTTAGGCATTTGAGAACTCCAAGAACCAGATTCCCTTTCCGTTCTCAGCAAGGTGCCCAGATTTTCCCTGTCTAAGTGGATTCCAAACACTATGTACAAAAATGCAGAAGCCCAGAGGTTTCCTGGGGACGATGAATCCATGAATCCTGGTTACTTTTTAATAATTCGTACTAAATAATTGGCAACTGCAAGACCTTAAGCCCTTCTCCAAATAAAGTACAAACGGAAATTTAAGGATTACCAAGTTCATCTTAAGACCAACGTTACATCCAAATACGGTAAGATGATACTTTTTTCCGGAAATCTCGGCTTAATTGTCCCGAGGAACCTAAGAGACTTGTACTATCAGATACCCGATTACAACTCTCAAGAGGACTAGAATGTTGCTGGAGTCCTGAAATGACTGATTCAGAATACCCACAAGCCAAATATCTCCGAAACATGAGACGAGCTTGAAGCCTTGATTCTTGTTTATACTGCAGCAAGACTCCCTGAGAATTTTTCAAATTGGGGTATAGTATATCATACATTCCTTATTCTTCCTTAGTGAGGAGCCGTGTAATGTCCTGTATAAGAGACCTACCTTTCCCCAGAATCCTGTTTGGAGACCCTGATTCTTTTTTGCCATTAGCAAGATGTCATGTAGATATTGTGATGGAGGAACAGTGTAAAACAGGTTTCTTATTTCTCCTTAGCTAGAGATCGTGTAGATTCTGTATATCAGGACTGCTATTACCTATGATCTAGCTTCTACACCCTGATTATTGCTTAGCCCACAGCAGATGGCCTGTTGATTTTGACGACTGAGGACTGCTATAACCCTGATTCTTTTTCTTCCTTGGCAAAGGGGTGTACATTCCTGTATATTAGGTCTCTCATTACATACATCCTGCTTCGAAACTCTGATTGTTTTTATCACTTTCCAAGATGTTCTGTAGATTTTTGGGATTGAGGACTCGTGTAACCCAGATTCATTAATTCTTCTTAGCAACAGGTCATGTAGTTGCCTCTAAATAAGGACTCCATTTCCAGATTCATGCTCGAAAACACCATGATTCGTGTTTAGCCCATAGCAAGTCGACTTGAAGTTTTTTTGAGATTGAGGACACGAGTAACGCAGATTCCTTATTCTTACTTAGCAATAGGCAGTGAAGTTTCCTGTATGAGAGGACTCCCAT
The DNA here is from genome assembly GCF_000164805.1 of Carlito syrichta. Taxonomy (NCBI): domain Eukaryota; kingdom Metazoa; phylum Chordata; class Mammalia; order Primates; family Tarsiidae; genus Carlito; species Carlito syrichta. Next base: position 35,267 of record NW_007261110.1, read on the forward strand.
TACACAGAATTCTACTTCAATAACCTGATTCGTGGTTAGCTCTTAGGAAGACAGCCTGTAGTTTTGGGGATTGAGGACTAATATAAGGAAGATTCCTTATACTTCCTTAGCAATATGATGTGTAGTTTCCTGTATATGACGACCTCCATTACCCAGCTTCCTGCTTCACTCTGCAGGATGCCGAGACAGATCCTGGTGAACGAGAATTCCAGTTTTTTGGATATCAAGAGAAAGACGTCCATAATGTTCTTTGGGATCTGGAATCTAAGATTCCTGGTTCCCCTTCACAAAACCTCCCCAAAATGTGGAATCTTCCAAAGCCAAAATCCCAATTCCTACCTTCCCACACACAAGAATTTTCTGTACTTGGAGGTCACCTGAATCAAGGAATTTTGTACAAATATACCTTTGATTCTGGGGAATATGATTATGGTCGTAGATGTTCCTAGGAAACAAAACGATTTTTTGTGCCAGATCCTAGGTTACAGCTAACAAGAGGACCAGAAAGTTCCTGAGGATTTGTAATGACAGATTTAACATATCCACGGAGCAAATAGATCTGAAAATGTACGGACCCAGATGCCCAGATTGCTGATTACACCTTATCAAGTGGTCAGGTAGATTCCGGAAAATGAGAACACTTACAACCGGATTTCTGTTTCGTTCTCAGTAAGATGCCCTGATTTTTCCTGTCAATTTGGATTCCAAACTCAGTATATCAAAAGACAGATGCCCAGAAGTTTCCTAGGGGCGTGGATTCCATGATTCCTGTTTACATTTAAAAATACGTACTAAACATTTGGCAACTGCAAAACCCTTGTCCTGTCTCAAAATAAAAAGAGACATGGAAGGGGAAGGATTACTTTGTTCACCTTAAGACCAGAGTTACATCCAAATATGGCAAGAAGATTCTTTTTCTCCTGGAATCTGACCTTAGTTGTTCCCAGGAACCTAACGGACTTGGAGTGCCCAATACCAGTTTACAACTTTTAAGAGGACCAGAATGTTGCTGGAGTCCTGAAATGACCGAATCATAATCTCCACATACTAAATTGCTCAGAAATATTTGGGGAGATCGAAGCTCTGTTTCTTGTTTGTCCCATAGCAGACACCTGGGAATTTTTTGGATTGAGGACGCCTACAACAATGATTCTTTATTCGTACTTAGTTGGAGGCCGTGTAGTGTCCTGTATGTGAGGACTCTTTCCCTTGATTCCTGTTTTGAAACCCTGTTTCTTGTTTAGCGCTTAGTATGGCGCCATGTAGATTTTATGATAGAGGAGTCGTGGAAAACAGATTTCTTCTTTTTTCTTAGCAAGAGGGCATGTAATTTCCTGTATATGAGGATTCCTATTACCCACATTCATGCCTCGAATCCCTGATTCTTTTTAGCTGTCAGCAAGATGCCCTGGAGATTTTCAGGACTGAGGACCTGTGCAACCCAGAATCTTTATTTTTAGAAACAGCCGTGCTGTTGCCTGTACATTACTACTCTTGTTCACAGATACTGGCATAGAAAGTTTGATTCTTGTTTAGATCTTAGGAAGACACCGTGTACGTTTTGGGGATTGAGAAAATATGTCACCCACATTCCTTAATCTTTTTTAGGAAAAGTCAGTGCAGTTGCCTGGATTTGAGGATTTCATTTTGCTATTTTATGTTTCAAAAACCCAAATTCGTGTTTAGCTCTTAGCAAGACACCCTGAAGTTTTTTTGGATGGAGGACATGTCTAAACCAGATTCCTTATTCTTCTTTAGCAATAGACAGTGCAGTTTTCTGTATATGAGGACTCCCATTATCCAGATTCCTACTCCCAAAACCTGAATGGTGGTTATCTCTTAGCAAGACGCTCTGTAGGATTTTGTCATGGAGGACTCGTGTAAGCAAGATTCCTTATTCTTCCGTAGCAACAGGTCGTGTAGTGTTCTGTATATGAGGACTCCCAATACTGAAATTTCTGCTTCATTCTCAGCAAGAGGCCAAGATATTTCCTGGTGACCTAGAATTCCAGTTTGCTTGGATATCAAGAGAAAAGACTCCCATAAAGTGCTTGAGGT
>NW_007261111.1:0-9553 GCF_000164805.1 Carlito syrichta
AAAAAAAAATTATGGAAGCCCATTGTTTTGGACTGGGCTCATTCACTAGGCCCCAATAGACCAAACCAAACCAAAATGGAGTCACTCATGAGAAACTTTAAGAAAGCAGATAGGTCCTAAACCAGATCAAGTTTTGCTTTTCTCTTGTAGACTGGAGATTCCAGCACAAAGAAGTTCCTTCAAGTCTAATCCTTACGAAATAATAATCTAAAGTTTTTATTTCTGTCTTACAAAACCCAATGTCCTGTTTCCCAGTGAGATTGAGATCAAACAAGTACATTTATGAAAGTGACGGAGTAACATAAATGCCTAAAGTTTTGGTCCATCTCTCAAAATTGAGAAGATGACCAAAAATGGAGGGGAAGACTGTTAAATTAAGTTTAGCCCAAAGTTGTCCCCTTGCATATTTTGGGTTGACTTAGAGGTTTTCTTGTAACTTTTTACATAGTAAACATAGTAAACTATAACTGGATATGTATACAGACTAATCTACTCTGGTGCCAATCAGATGTGGCCAACTGTTCAAAACAGGTTCAAAGGCAGATGCTGAGCTGTAACCAATCTGGCTGCTTCTGTATCTTACTTTTGCTTTTAGTAAATTACTTTCCTTTCTCTGCCCATAATTTTTTTTTCTACCACTGTGCCTGAATCTCTCTGAGCCTGCCCTAATTAGGGAGGCTACTTGATTTGCAAATTGTTTGTTGCTAAATTAAACTTGTTCAATTTAATTTGTCTGAAGATTTTTTTCTTTAACAAGGCCACCTATTTCTCTGTTTTGAGGAGCTGTCTTGTGAACTGTAGAATGCTAACCAGTGTCTATGGCTTCTACCCATGACATGACAGTAGCATGTAATGTGACAAAACCAGAAAATTCCCCAGATATTGCCAAATTCCCTAGGGTGGTGCACAAAATTACTTTTTGAGCAGAACCCCTGCAGTAATGCACAGGAAATTATTCTCAATTTTTGGGAGCTATAGCAAAGAAATGAAGAGTGGAAAAGTGTTTCTGATTTTGTGAGGCCTAAGAAACATGAAAACAAAAACGTAGTAACATGATTACACAAATAGAACAATGGTCAACAGTGCTGTGATGGAATATCTGGACCTTGGGCAAATACTTATTGTCTGTTTCCTTGTCTGCCAATATGTATAGAAATAATACTTTTCTCTTGGGGTTTATGTCAAGATTACTTAAGTTTATTTAAAGTACTTGGGAGAGTAGCTGAATTTAATAAATCACTTAATAAATGCAATCTATCTGTATTATTACCCACTTTTTTACTTGAGTAGAATAATGCCATAGGTAACAGTTCTAAATCATTTAATCAAACTGAAGATTTTGTATAATAGTGACTGAGAGTTTTTTTTTAATGAAGAAGAGCTAAGAAAAACAAAATAAAAACAAAAGCAAAACTCTAAAACAAACACCTTAGATCTGTGATGAAATCAGTAGAAAGTGAACTCTATCAGGTAATTTTGTGGGTATGCCTACATGTGTATCTTGTATAATTTAGCTTCTACTATTTCAAAAAACGCCTGGGCTGGGGGCACCTGTTTCCTGGGACCTCGGGAGGGGACTCGGCTTTAGGGACACACACACACACACACACACACACACACACACACGGGACACACATGCACACACACGGGACACACACATGGAACACACACGGGACATACACATGACACACATGCACACACGGGACACACACATGAGACACGCACACACACATGACACATGCACACACACAGACACACACGACACACCACATGCACACACACGAGGGGCCCCTGAATCAGGGGTGCGAAGCCGGAAGGGACAGGAACTTTTCTTCCATGCAGACTCTGTGGTCTCTGTTTCATGTGTCGAAATTAGTCCTGTCTGCTGGCAATGCACCGTCGCTGTGGGGGACCTAAACTTTTTTTAGGACCGATGGTGACCACTGTCTGAAAGGGCAGTGAGCTCTCTCTGATGCAGGATTGCCACCGTTAAAGCGAAGGGACGGGGTAGAGTAAAAACACCGTACTAAAGACAGCTCAGTTGTTCAAGCTAAGAATAAGTGGTGGTTTCTATTTTCGTACCACTAATATCATTTAGAGATTTTTCTGAGTTATCTTTTCCAGTGAAGTCTCTTTAATGTCCAAGGTACAGGTCACACGCACTTTTTTGGGGGGGAGTCAAATAAATGTAGGGTTTACAGTCAGCTTTTCCGATGGGCTGGAAAGATGCGAGTAGTGGCCGTGTTAGGCAGTTTAAGGGCCCGGTGAATTTAAAGTGAATCAAGGTATTTCTCTCGGGTTCGGTAGGGGGCGAGCCTAGACAGTCAAATGAAGCCTCATTAAAAAATTATTTATGAGAAAATAAAGGCATTAATTTAAGAACTGATGCTATCTAAACTTAGCACCGTGTTCTTGGCTTTCAGATAATGGGTATCAATTTCAGTTATTCTGGAATGCACTTTTAAAACTTAAATGTCATAGTCATAACTACATATGCTAAAACTTAAAGAAGATTTCTAGGATGGGTACCTTGCTTAAGATAAGATTTACCTAGCATGATCAGGATGCTTCATGTAGATTTATTTGTTAAAAAGTCAAACAATTTTAATCTCATAAATATTTGAATAATATGCTTTAAAACGTTATCTCCTTGTATGTGAGGCAAATGAACCATTCATTTTATTCAGTGCTCTAGATTACTTTTTCTAAGGAAATCTGGAGATGTTATTTAGTACAATAAGAAAACAAGGCCTGGTATGTTGGCTCATGCCTCTAATCTCAGTGTTTTGGAAGACTGAGCAGGGAGGACCCTTGAGTCCAGAAGTTCAAGGCTGTGGTGAGCAGTGATTACACCACTGCACTCCAACCCAACAACAGAGCAAGAGACCCTGTTTCTAAAAACAAAAGAAAAAGAAATCACCAGGGGATTTTAGGCAGAACATTCCCTATTCCTTTTGTTTTCAATAAATCAGGACACTGAAGTTTCTCAAACTTGACATTATTGACATTTTGAGTTATATAATTCTTTGTTCTGGGGGCCTTGTCTTGTATATTGCAGTATATTGAGCTCCATCCCTGTCTCCTCTATCCACTAAACACCAGTAGCACCCCTCGTTCCACCTGTGAAACCAAAAATATCTCTAGATGTTGCCAGATGTCCTTTGCAGAGGCAAAAATCAGTCATGGCTGAGAATCATTGCTTTACACTAGTTTTCATTTATGTTGATAAATTAAGAATTATATTAAATTACAATTGGCGATAATATGTTTCATAAATACAAATTTTTGACCTCTTAAAATCTGGAAGTTAAATTACAGTGATTTACATTGACATATGTACATATTTTCTGTCCTTCAGTTTCTTTGTCTTCAAAAACATCATGCTCAACTGAGTAAGATTCTTTGAATTCTATCTTGTTTCATTGGTCTATATGCCTGCTCTTGTACCAATACCAGGATTTTTGATTAATGTGGACTTATAATTAAGTTTAAAGTCTTGAAGTGTGATACTGTCCTCTTTGTTTCTTTTGTTGAGAATTGTTTTGGCTGTTCATGGTCATTTACGTTTCCATATGAATTTCTGTATTGTCATTTCTAGGTGTGGAAAGAATGATGTTGATAATTTCATGGGTATTGTACTAAATCTTTAGATTGCCTTGGGTAGGATGGACATCTTAACAATGTTGAATCTTCCAATCCATGAGCATGGAATATTTTTCCATTTGTTTGCATTATCTTTGATTTCTTTGAGCACTGCTTTGTAGTTTTCATTGTAAAGGCCTTTCACTTCTCTGGTTAGGAAGATGCCAAGGTGTTTCATTTCTTTGTTGCTATTGTGAAGGGGATTTTGATTTTGTTCTCTGCCTTTTTGCTGTTGGTGTATAAGAGCATGACTATCTTTTGCATGTTGATTTTGTACAATGAGACTTAGTGAAAGTCCTTTATATCAGGGCAAGAAGGTTTTTGACAGATTCTCTTGAATTTTCTTTTCTTTTTTTTTTGAGTTGGAGTCACACTCTGTCGCCCAGACTAGAGTGCAGTGGCTGCTCCCAGCCACCACAGCCTCGACCTACTGGGCTCCGCCAATCCTTCCACCTCAGCCTCCCAAGTAGCTGGAACTATAGGCACGTGCTACCACGCCCAGCTAATTTTTTTTTGATTTATTGTAGAGATGAAGTCTCGTCAAGTTGCCCATGTGGGTCTCGAACCTGCGGGCTCAGGCAGTCTACTCACCTCAGCCTCCCAAAGTGCTGGCATTACAGGCTGAGCCACCGAGGCCAGCTTGAATTTTCAAGGTATAGAATCATATCACCCGCAAATAAGGATAACTTGACTTCCTCTTTTCCTATTTGAATAGCCCTGATTTCTTTCTCTTGTCTAATTGCCTGATCTAGGACTTCTAACACTATATTGAACAGGTGGAGTGAGAGTGAGCAGCCCTGTCTTATTCCAGTTTTGGGGGGAAGTGCTTTCAATTTCTGTCCATTTAGCAATATGTTGACTGTTGGTTTATAAAATAAAACATTTTCAATCAACATTCGTGCATTCTACTTATTTTCCTGTCTTGAACTTTAATGTGTTTTGTCATCTGCTAGAATGTTCTTGGTTTCCGGTATGTTTTGTTTTTGTTAATTTTTAAAAATAGAAACAGGATCTTGCTCTGTCTCAGGCTAAAGTACAGTGGCATGATCATAGTTCACTGCAGCCTCAAAGTTCCTGGTTCAAGCAATCCTCCTGCTACAGCCCCTGAATAGCTTAGGGATACTGGTGTTTGCCTCCATGTCCAATTAATATTTGTATTTGTATTTTTTTTGGTAGTGATGAGAGTTTCACTATGCTGCCTAGGCTGGTGTCCAACTCCTGGCCTCAAGCATTACTCCTGCTTCAGGTGATGGGATTGCAGTTGCGAATGATTGCATTTGGCCTTATTTGTTAAATTTTTAAAATAACTTTGTGACATTAGGCAGATTCTTTCATCTTTTTGAGTATCATTGTCTCAACTGTAAAACAGGATTTAGTTATAGAAGAAACATTATAATGACCTCTGCTGGTAGAATATGAATCTTGAATTTAAAAATACACAAACTAAAGCATTACATTGCCTGATAAAGAAAATGTCAGTTCTTTCCTTCTTTTCTATTAGCAAGCTAGACAACCCTTTTTATTGGAATGATTATTAGATTGAAATTATTTATAAATATGAGTGGAAGACACTGAGCACACTCTAATAAAGAGTGGGGCATACATATGACAGAATTTTGTGAAACCACTTTCTTGTCCTTTTATTACTTATGGCTTCTTCTCCAGAACCTATCTTCTTTCTAATAGCAATTGGACATTTTATTCATAGTACTGATAGCTGTTTTAATATTGCATTTATTGATATAAGTACTTGATTGGTAGCTGTCTTCCTCTTTTAAAAGGTCATTCTGAAGACAGAGTGACTAATCAGAAGGTAGTTGCAACAATCCTGATAATTACCAGTGTATCCTTATAGAAGTTGAGGTGCAAGGAAGTAAATGAATTCAAGAGATATTAAGAGGGAACGCTTGACTGAATAAAGAGTGGATTGGAGAAGTCACTTTACGTAAGTTATATTTCTAGGTAAAGTGAATGTGAGATATTTAGTAGATAGCTGGACAGTGGATTATGGAGCTTAAGAAATGGCCTGAAGAAAAGATCTACCCTCAAGCTGAAAAGGTCTTCGGCATCATAACTGTGTAGAAAATTCCTGAAACCACATGTGTAAATAATATTCTCAATGAGAATATCATGGACTTAAGAGAGCTGACTGATTTGTTTTAAAAAAGGCATGCAGATTTTTTGGGTATAAAGTCACTGCTGGATTGTAAACTCATGGGGGAAATGCCCATATAAAAACTATTTGAAACTTCCTATGATAATTAGTATGGTGCCTTTGGTTGGTCAGTTCTCTATAAATGTTTGAATAAGCTAATGTGTATTTCTTTCATTCCAAGAGAATTTATCTTCTTTTATCCCACAGGGAACACAAGTCCCTCATCATTGACTCCAGTTTTAATTTAAGAAGGGTCACTACATTCTGAGGGGCAGATATGGGTACAAATAATGCAACTGAACCTGGTCACAAAGATGAGTAGAGGACTCAATGCTGCTGCAAAGCATGTCGCTAAGACCGTTTGATGGTTCCAGAGCTTTCCTGTATTAGTAGCTGTCAAGCTGGCTAAGTGTTTAGCTTAGCAGTTATTCCATTGGCTCTTGGAATTTTATAGACTCTCAAAGTAAACCACAACTTTCTGGGGTGGGAAGAAATGATATAAAATGGTTAAAACTATGGGTTTTAAAATCACAGTTGAATGTGGAATCTGTGTTGTTTTCTACCCTCTAGCTGTTACTTAACTCGAAAACTTTGTTTCTTTGTTTGAAAAATGAAGAAGACCTGATATAAAAGTCATTGTTTTGGTGTATGGATTACATAAAAATCTTAGGAAAAACATTTAATAGTGCCTGTCACAGAGTTTGCTTAGTATGTGTTAGCCATTAATTTTGTCATCATCATTGTTGCCAACATTTTTATTATACTTTCTAATTAGTTATTATTGGCATAGATATTCTCAGTCATTTTTATTTATTCATTTACAATTACCAAACTTATTACTGAACAGTAGCAATTTTCTCCAATATCTACATCTGTTATTTCTATCACTTTTTAAAAATCGTATTGTATTAGCTAGAACTCCCAGAGTAACATTGAATGGTAGTAATTATTGGGGACATCTTATCCTGCTTCCTTTTGACATTTGCTCTAGTATTTTAGTAGGTATAAATCATTGTTAATTTTGTTAGCATGGTGCCTTTGGTTGGTCTGAAGAAAAGATCTAACCTCGAACTGATAGTCAAATGTAAGACTAGTGTGGAAGCTTTGAGTTACAGCTTGCATGATTTTTATTTTAAAATCACAAATAATGTTACTTTAAAAAATATGTCATATGAATTATATCTTTTGCCATAGATATTGGACTAGTTGAGGACAAGAACTGATTTTTAATAATTTTTTCACAGTATATTTACCCAGAGGATGCTCACTAAATATTGGAATATATTTAATTGTGGGTAAAAGAGCTGTTATATATTTCTACTTGAGTTAGCATAAAAGTACAGTACTCTTCTTAATAATAAGGTGCAGATTGATAACATTAGAATATTGTGCAAACAAAGAAAAAAGTTGTTTGATATTTTCTGGCCAAATTTTTAAGTGACAAGATTAGAATAGATTTATATGTATAATTAGAGTTTCTGCAGGTAAACTTGCCTCTCCTTCATGGAACCATTTACATTGAATCAAAAACTGACTGGAATTTACTGAATGAGAATAATTTATAATACTTGTCACTTTCCCTACTTATACAATTAGGCTAGCTCTATTTCCTATGAGACAAATTTTTTGTTACTTTTTAAAAATGGATTTTATTTCTGAGTGTAAAGATTATTTTTAACAGTGTGTTTAAACTAATTTGTGGGCATGAGATATGTCTAAGCTTGCATATTCTTCTGCCTACACTATTAGAGAAAATGCTTTCAGGAAGACACTCATGCATATAATGAGTACAAGAGTGGAACTTCTCTCAATATATGTTTTGGCATCTTATTTCTTAGATAAATAAAGTCTGTAACACAATATCCAGAAGTTTTTGGTAGTCAGGTGGGCAAAACTTAAGCACAAGTTTCATGTTAGTTAATTGAGTTAGAGAGCTCTAAAAGCTGGAAGAAACCTTGAGTAGTCTCGTGATACTTTTCTGTAGCCTCAAAAATGTCTTTTTAAAATAAATCTTAAAGACATAGTATACTTGTATTTCCCATCAGACTGTTAATATGCTAGTAATGGTATTTTGTTTGTGGGTTTATTGCACTTTTTTAACCATTCATAGTAATTGTGAAATAAGTACTCGAAAACCATATTGTACAGTCTGATCTACCCAGGGGCCAGATCTGTGGCTTAAATTTATTTCATATCTGTCTTCTTTTACAGTGTCTACAGATACAGTGGCCCATGGTAGATCTTAACAAATACTTATAGAATAAATATAGTAAACATTCCTCACTGCTAAACTTGCACAATCAGCATAGAGTAAATAATGGCTAAAGGCTTTTTTGTGAATTACAGTTCTTCCCTAGATTAACTCATTTCAATTCAATAAAATTGCACTGCACCGCTAAGTATTATTTTTATTGTGACTAAGGTATAGCTCTATCTTCCAAAGAGCTTCCACTTCAAAGAAGGAGATAGATTGTCAATAATACAAAGATAAGCTCTTTACCTCTGGCCTTTACTTGTCTCCCTTCCTGCAAACCACAAAAATGTCAATGAATGTTGTTTTTACTGTATAATCATTTAAAAGTTACTACAATTTGAAATTTGACATGATACATTGATAGCTTAGAATAATTTTATGTCAGTCTAATAGGCTTATAGTTGATTTCAAATGTTTAATACAGGTGATTGCAAGACTTAAAGTATTCCATGAAAACAGCATTCACTCTGGAATAATAAAATTACACTTCTGGGATAGTCTTTTAAAAAGTCTGTTTCTAACTTTTGTCCTCAAGAGCTACTTTCTTTTTTGTTGTTCTGACCAGTAGCCTTTTTCCATTTGTCCTTAGTCTTGACAATAGCAATAATAATACATCATACTTACATGTTTGTTATATAAACAGTACTTAGTTAAGTACTTTAAATGCATTATTTTCTTTAATCCTCACAACCACCTTATCAGAAAGGTAGGTGGGTATTTCAATGGCCTCTCCAGCATCCTTCCATTCCTTACCAATTATTTAGCAAAAAAAAAAAAAAAAGACATGTGGTTGAGTGAGCATCTACCATGAAATGTGAAAAAAGTACAAAGCCAAAAATTCCTGCCCTCATAAAGTTTGTATTCTCTCATTCTCCAATTCTCCACAAGACTGCCCTACCTGAATTCAATTATATGTGCCAAGAAATTTCTTCATGTCATTTAGATAGATATGTACTTGGCATAATTTTACATGGAAATCAAAATAAGGGTTGCTTTTTGATTATATAGATTTGGGGAAACAAAGAATACCTTACCTAGTCACAAAACTAAAAAATAAACAAATGACAAACACAACTTATAGCAATTTAACTTGGCATGTACTTTGAGGGGCTTTCATATGCTGGACACCATAATAATCATTGGCAATATAAATCATTAAGACACCTGCCCATGTTTTCAAAAAGATCATGATCAAGATTTAATTTTGGAAATACATATTTAGAATATTTCTGAATTTGAACTAATGTTTAAGACAAACTTTAAATGATGAAGGTTCCTTTAGGTTGGGAAACCAACCTAGCAAGCATCTTATTTTTGAGTTGCTGCTTCTTGTATCTCTTTGTCACCTGTCAAAAAGTTTGTGTCCCACACTACACTGTTGTTTCTCAATTTTGTCAATTACAACATCATTTTATTTGTGCTCACTGGAATAAGTTTTACTTTGCCTCCAGTAACATTGTAAAAACTCTTAGTCCTTTAGAAGTCCTTATTGTTCCCAGATC
>NW_007261111.1:9573-11502 GCF_000164805.1 Carlito syrichta
TGGTATAGATATTCTCAGTCATTTATTATTTATTCATTTACAATTAACAAACTTATTACTGAACAGTAGCAATTTTCTCCAATATCTACATCTGTTATTTCTATCACTTTTTAAAAATCGTATTGTATTAGCTAGAACTCCCAGAGTAACATTGAATGGTAGTAATTATTGGGGACATCTTATCCTGCTTCCTTTTGACATTTGCTCTAGTATTTTAGTAGGTATAAATCATTGTTAATTTTGTTAGCATGGTGCCTTTGGTTGGTCTGAAGAAAAGATCTACCCTCAAACTGATAGTCAAATGTAAGACTAGTGTGGAAGCTTTGAATTACAGCTTGCATGCTTTTTATTTTAAAATCATAAATAATGTTACTTTAAAAAATATGTCAGGGGAGACGGGGCAAGATGGCAACGGCATAGGTGAACTGGTGAGATTCTCTGAACGTGAGTTCCCAAAAAGGCTATCACTTCGCTACCCCCATCCCCCAGCCCACCACCAACCGCGCTGGGGTCAGGCCCAGGAACTTCAGTCCCACGCAAGGCCAGATATTGCGCCCCTCCCCCCACTGCTGCCATTCTACTCGTGTGTGGAAGTCTCCGGTCCCAGCCCCCTCCAGATCCCTCCCCGGTTGCATTGTCTCCAGCCCGGGCACGGCATCAAGCCGCCGGTCACACAGGGAGGCTCTGGGCACCCGCCCCTCAGAGACGCTGGTTTCATTTCTGGCTGAAGTCCTCTGTAAGGTCCCAGCGCCACTCTCGCTGTTTAGAGCCTGCCCTTTGGAACTTTGGAGCTCTGGAACTCCGGGACCACCCTGGCTGAGGCACTCAGCGTGAGACCCCAAATCAGAGGACCCAGACAAGCGGAGAGAAAAACAGATCTGCTTAAACTGCCTTGCCATTCCCAGGCAGAGACTTCCATTGCCCTGCCCACCTATCAACAAACTTTACCTCATTTCCTAAGGCCAGGTATTGCAGCGTGTGGGGAAGTTTTGGGTCCCTGCTCCCTCCAGCTCTCTCCCCCGCCCAGCACCCGGCACCGCAGGTCGCACAGGGAGGCTCTGAGTGCCCGCCACTCAGAGACACCGGTTCCATTACTGGCTGAATACTCTGTAGGGTCCCAGCACCACTCTCGTCATTTACAGCCTGCCCTTTGGAACTTTGGAGCTCTGGAACTCCGGGTCCACCCTGGCTGATGCACTCGCGTGAGACCCCAAGCCAGAGGACCCAGACAAGCGGAGAAAAACAGATCTGCTTAAACTGCCTTGCCATTCTCCAGGCAGAGACTTCCATTGCCCCGCCCACCTAGCAACAAACTTTACCTCAGCTCCTAAGGCAACAGTGTGAAACAGGAGACAAAGTCCCACCTCTATGCTGCAAGGAAAAACAAAAGGGAGAGGCTGGAATCGGAGATCACAGAAGTGACTCTAGTCTGATCGCTTATTTTGACTTATGATTTTATCATTGAAACTGTTGGTCTAGATTACGTTTGGTGTTTACCTTCTGAATTATACTGTTTCTTGATTTTTTTGGCCTGTCTCTGTTTAGCTATCAGTATTCTTTTTTTTTTTTTCATTAATCAGTATTTTTTATTATGGTTTTGTGGGGTACAGTTAAGGGTTAGGTGTACAATGACGTTTCATTCAGGCACCCTGTAGATAAGAAGTGTTTTCCCATCCCCGGACAGATATTTGCTACTGTTAATCCCATCCCCCTCCCCCCCATAGTTTCCCAGTACCATCAGTCATTTTCTCAGAGTATTGCATTGGATGTTCAAGGTCCATTATATGAGTGAGAATATGTGATATTCGGATTTTTGTTTTTGTGAGAGGTCACTCAGTATTATAGACTCTAGTTCCATCCAGGTTGCAGCAAAATTCATGATTTTGTTCTTTTTTATGGCTGCGTAGTATTCCATCGTGTATATGTACC
>NW_007261111.1:12603-13382 GCF_000164805.1 Carlito syrichta
ACCAATACCAAGCTGTTTTGATGATTGTAGCTTTATAGTAAAGTTTGAAGTCTGGTATTGTGATACCACCTGCTCTGTTTTTTCTGCTGAGGATTGTTCCGGCTATTCTTGGATGTTTGTGTTTCCATATGAATTCCTGTGTTGTTTTTTCTAGGTCTGAGAAGAATGTTGTTGGTAATTTAATGGGTATTGCATTGAATTTGTAGATTGCCTTAGGTAAGATGGACATCTTCACAATGTTGATTCTTCTGATCCATGAGCATGGGATATTTTTCCACTTGTTCATGTCGGCTTTGATTTCTTTGAGCAGTGTTTTGTAATTTTCACTGTAAAGTTCTTTCACGTCTCTGGTTAGGAAGATGCCAAGGTATTTCATTTTTTTTGGTGGCTATTGTGAATGGAACTGTGTTTTTTATTTGGGTTTCTGTTTGTTTATTATTGGTGTAGAGAAATGCGATTGTCTTTTGTACATTTATTTTGTATACTGAGACTTTGCCAAAGGCTTTTATCAATGTAAGGAGACCTTTGACAGATTCTCTTGGGTTTTCAAGGTACACCATCATGTCATCTACATAGAGAGATAACTTGACTTCCTCTTTTCCTATTTGAATACCTCTGATTGCCTCCTCTTCTCTGATTGCTTTAGCCAGGACTTCCAATGCTATGTTGAACAGGAGGGGAGAGAGTGGGCATCCTTGTCTAGTTCCAGTTTTCAGGGGAATTGGCTCCAATTTTTGTCCATTTAGGAGTATGCTGGCTGTGGGTTTCTCGTAGATGGA
>NW_007261112.1:0-1646 GCF_000164805.1 Carlito syrichta
AGTTATTTTCTCTTTGGATATTAGTATTAAATTTTTAGTATTATTTGTTGGCTCATGGTTCTTGATCTCTTTAATAATATTATATTCCCTTCTTTCACCAAAAATCCTTTTAAAGATAGTGCAAATTAAAGACAATGAATCTAGAGATTTTTTTGACACAGTGCATAAATGCTCTCAATTTTATATGAGCTGAAGTCAATCTATTGTTTCATATAGTCTGTCATAATCCTGGTCTATGGCTATGAACGAAATAGGACAATGTACTTATCATACCACTCATTCCAGATATTACACGTTTTAATCTCCCCTCATCTCTCAATCCATAGACTGACCCTCCTGGAAAACACAGTTCTGTGCCTACTCTCCCAGAAAACCTTTTCCGGGTATTTGCTTACACTCTCTTAACACAGTTCTAACCTATCCCTTTCCTTTATGTACTTTTGGAATGTGTATTAATCTATGTTAATACCATATAATGTAAATGCACACACATGAATTTAAGTCCCAGCAGTCAAACTCAGCAAACACTGCTTTCTTTCTCATGTCGTGGATGAGGGTGGACTTAGTCCTTCTCCGTCCTTTGCCTATTCCCTCTGGATCACGTGGCTTCCACGGTAGTTTAGCAAGAGAAGAGAACCAAGAGAATAATTTCCACTATTTCCCACTTTGAACTGAAAGGCACACACCACTTTTGTTTACATTTCCTTGGCAAGAATAAATCCCATAGCCACAATTTAATCACTAGGGACTCTTGCTGTCTGCCCTGGCACAGGTAAAGTGTGGTGGACATGGTTTCCACCACAGAATTCTTTACACATTTACAATGTTTTTGCTTAGACAATCTAAATGCAGGGCTTGCTGGAGCAGGAAACCTAAGTCTCCTCAGGGCTGTGCTGCCTTGGTGTGTTTGCCTTAAGGTAGCATCTCTCATAAGACTTCTTTGTCAGAAGCAGATTTAAAAACTAAAAAATGATGATCGGGCCTCTTGACTGATTCTCCATTATCCCCTCTTGTCTCCTATCACTCTATATCCATCCCCTAACTCTATTTTTCCAAAATACTGGTAGAGGTAGTTTGTAGTGAATGTACTCCTTCATTCAACAAACATCTATTATAAATCCATAAGGTAACATGTTGAAGAGATTAGAACACCAGTCCCGAAACCAGACAAATTGTCTTTGTATCCCAGTTTTGACACATTAATTGTGTGATCAAGTCCAGTTTCCTAACCTCTCTGTGAAATATAACAGTTCCCACCTTTGTACAAATGTTTCCCTTCCTCTCTCTCTCTCTTTCTTTTTTATAATGATTTCTCAGTTATACAATTTTTAATTTTTTGAGAATTTTTTTGAGAAACCATCATACTGTTTTCCATAATGACTGTACCAATTTGTATCCCTACCAATAATATATGAGTAGCCTTTTTCCACGGTGTTGTGTTATTTTTTATCTTTCTGAAAATTGTCATTCTAACTGTCATTCTAACTGTCATTCACTATAGTCTTGATTTGCATTTTTCTGATGATTAGTGATGAGTGTTTTTTTCATACACTTGGCCTTTTGTATGTTTTTAATTGGGAAATGTTTATTCAGGTTTTTTGCCCATTTAATAAATTGGATTATTTGCTTTTTTGTTATCGAGTTGA
>NW_007261112.1:2082-2817 GCF_000164805.1 Carlito syrichta
ATCCCTTTATTATAGTATTATAATTGTTCAAGTTCTGCTTATGAGTGAGAGCATATGATACTCTGTTCTTTCTGTGATAGATCACTGAGTATGATCAACTCTGCAGCAACTTGAATGGATTTAAAGTCCATATGTTTGTCCTTCTTTATGGATGCATAATATTCCATTGTGTATATGTACCACATTTTTAAAATCCAGTCTAGCTTCAATGGATAGCCTGGTTAGTTCCATGTTTTTGCTATTGTGAATAGAGCTGCAGCAAACATATGTGTACATTTAAGTCTTCAATCCATTTTTTATGAATATGTTGAGAGATAGGGATCTAATTTCATTTTCCTGCATGTGGATATCTGTCCCAGCACCATTTATTTAAGACACTGTCCATTCCCCAATGTGTGTTCTTGGCACTTTGGAAATCAGCTGATTGTTTTTGAGTAGATATATTTCTGAGTTCTCTAGCCTGTTCCATTGGCTTATGTATTTGTTTTTATGCCAGTTCCATGCTGTTTTGTTTACTATTGCTGTGTGGTATATTTTGAAGTCAGGTAGTGTGATGCCACCAGCTTTGTTTTTTGTTCTTTTGCTCAGATTGTTTTGACTATTTGGGATCTTTTATGGGTTTATACTCATTTTAGGATTGTTTCTATTATCTCCTTGAAGAATGTCATTGGTGTTTTGAGTGATCACAGTGAATCTGTAGATCTCTTTGGGTACTATAGACATTTAAACAATAGT
>NW_007261112.1:2981-9709 GCF_000164805.1 Carlito syrichta
TGTGTCATCTGCAAACAGGGATTTTTATTTTCACTTTGATGTTCTTTATTTTTTTCTTATCTAGTTGCTCTGTAAAAGACTTCTAGAACAACATGAATAGAAGTGGTGAAAGTGAATATCTTTGTTTAGTACAAGATCTTAGAGAAAAAGCTTTCAATTTTTCTTTATATATTATGATGTTAATTATGGGTTTGTTAGATATGGTCTTTATTGTATTTGAGGCATGTTCCTTCTAAACCTATTGAAGGGTTTTTATCTTTAAGGGTTGCTGAGTTTTATCAAATGCTTTTTCTATGTCTATTGTAATAATTGCATGATTTTTAACCCATGATTCTGTTGATGTAATGTATCACAATTTTTGCTTTGCATATGTTTACCTCTTTTTTATCCTAGGGATGACTCCTACTTGATCATTTGAATAATCTTTTTAATGTGCTGCTGAATTTAGTTTGCTAGTATTCTGTTGAGGATTTTTGTATTATGTTCATCAAGAACATTTGCTTGTAGATTTGTTGTGACTCTTATGCACTCATTTGGTTTTGGGATCAGGGTAATGTTGGTCTCAAATAATGAATTTGGAAAATCCCTTCCTTTTCAATTTTTTTTGAATAGATTGAGATTATTTGGTACTAGATATTTATTTATTTATTTATTTATTTATGAGTTGGAGTCTCACTCTGTCACCCAGACTGGAGTGCAGTGGTTGGGAACAGCCACTGCAGCCTCGACCTGCTGGGCTCCGGGGAGCCTTCCGCCTCAGCCTTCCAAGTCGCTGGAACTACACGTGTGCACTACCATGCCTGGCTATCTTTTTTTTTCATTTTAGAGATGAGGTCTCAACAACTTGCCCAGGCAGATCTCGAACCCGTGGGCTCAGGCAATCCACTCACCTCGGCCTCTCAAAGCCCTGGGATTACAGGCTGAACCACCAAGCCCGGCCTGGTACTAGATCTTTAAATGTTTGGTAGAATTTAGAAATGAAGTCATTAGATCCTGTGCTTCTCTTTGGTGGGAGGCTTTTTATTACAGATTCAATCACATAACTTATTTTTTTATTCAAGTATTCTATTCATTTTTTATTCAATCTTGTTAGGTTGTATGTGTCCAGGAATTTATCCATTTCTTCTAGTCTTTTCAATTTGTCATATAGTTGCTCATAATAGTCCTTAATGATCCTTTGCATTTCTGGTATCAACTTTACTCTTTCCTTTGTATCATTGATTTTATTTATTTGAATCATGTCTTTTTTATTCTTAGTTTGTCTAGCTAAAATTTTGTTTATCTTTAAAAAAACTCTCTTCATTATATTGATCTTCCATATTGATTTTTACTCTCTGTTTTATTTCTGCTCTTATTTTAATTTTTTCTTTTCATCTAATACATTTGGTTTTAGTTTGTTCTTGCTTTTCTAATTCATAGAGATGTAATGCCAAGTTGTTTAATTGAGATCTTTCTACTTTTTGATATAGGTGTTTATTGCTATAAACTTCCCTCTTAAAACTGTTTTTGCTGTATTCCATAGTTTTTGATGTGTCATATTTCCATTTGTATTTTTCTCCATAAATATTTAAATACATTTTAGCTTCATTCTTTACTAACTTCTCTGTCTTCTTGCAATGCTCATCCCCTAGATAGTCCCATGGCTAACTAGGTCACCTCATTCAGGACATTGACCAACTCTCTTCTCAATGATGCCTATCCTGCCACCTGATTTCAACCTTCAGCCACTTGCTATCCCCACACTCTTGGTCCTTCTTATTCTGATCTTTTTTTCTTTTCTCATAACATTTATGATACTCTAATGTATTAGGTATTTTATTTACATATTTTATCTATCAGTTACTGTCCATCTACCCTGTTAGACTCTATGCATAAGGGTGGAGATTTGTGTTCATTAAGTGTCTCAAACATGTAGAACAGTCCATGGAACACAGTTTGTAATTTTTTAAATGAAAATATGGGCAATCATCTGAGAAAAGATGCATCAAAGCATAAGTTTATTTGTGGAATCATGACATTTTGGTCATTTGAATAATCAGTGGTCTACTCAGAAAGAGAATTTTAAAACATTAATCACAATGTTTATACCTTATTAATTAAACCCTCAACAATCATGTTAACTGTAAATATATATAAAATAAAAAGTTTTAGTAACTTGTCAAAAGTCATGTCATTGGAAAGTATCAGAGCCCAGAGCCTAAACCTGTGTCTTCAGACTTTGTCCTCTTTTTTTTAACCATGTAGTAGAGTAGCAAAAAAGTATTGGAGTATGGCCATCTCTATTTTTTTGACTGAAAGTATGATTTTTCTGAACAAAGTATTACTTTACTTGCTTCTTTCCCACTTTCAATGATTACATGAAATTTGATGAGCTATTCAAAAGAGAGGTTAAACATGTTTCAATTATAACTAACCTAGAAAGAAACTTAAAATCAGGGCCTAGAAAAGTTAGTTCAATTATGTATAGAATATAAAAGTTTCCTTTTTTACTATACTTTGCTCCACAACTTATTTTGAAGGCATGTAATCAATAATGTTGAAAATGCTTTGCTATGGGAAGCCAGATTGAATACAATTGTAACAGGTTCTTTGCTTTCATAGTTGTGCATTGCGTTGTGCAGAAACTCAGCACAGCGACAATTTTCGCCTTTTCTCTTATTTATCCTCAAAGCTGGTAATCTAAAAATAATTTATATGGAACTATTAATCTTTTGACTTTATACATGAGCATCTTAGTCAAATTAAACTGTACTAATTGATTTTTTTATTTTCTCTGGAGAATTGGAGACAAATTTCCAGCATTTGAGGAGTTCTGGTACCCATTCTTCTTGTATCCCCAGCAACATCACAGCAGATAGATTCCATAAACTCATAGTAGATAGATTCCATAAACTCAGTCTAGAATAAATGTGTCAAAAGTATACCAAGAAGAGAAGAGTCAATTTTCTCCATTTCTTTCTCCATAATCTGTTAGTTCATTCAGACTGCTATAACAAAATAACATAAGTTAGCTATAAACAAAAGGAATTTATTTCTCATAGTTTTGGAGTCTGTGAGACCCAGTCCTCACATGATAAAAGGGACAAACAAGCTCATGTAAGCCTCTTTTATAAGGTCATTCATTCATTTCATGAAGTTTCTGTCCTAATGACCTAAAAACTTCTTGAAGGTCACCTCCTTCAAGAACTTGACCGACTCTTATCTCAATGATGCTTATCCTGCCTCCTGATTTCAACTTTCAGTCACATCTTCTAATACCATTATCTTGGCAGTTAGGATTTCAACATATGAATGTATAGGAGACAAAAACACTTAAATGATTATAGTTCTAGACCAAGAAAAGTCATTAACAAATTCTTTCTGTTCAGTGGCTTGGAGGCCAAAGTGATTGATTTAATCCTGAGATAAGCAGTAAGCTCCAGTCACATATAGACACAAATGGCACCCTTCTCCTTAACTACTGATTTGACAGTGAATGTGCTCCTGATCATGTGCAGAAACAAGTGAACATGTCTTCAAATTCATGATCTCTACAGAAAGATAACTTCATTCTCAAGTCCTTCTAATACTGCCATCTTAACTATAAAAATGAGAACTTTTACCTGTATATCAAATTGGTGCATGCTTTTAGTTTCCAAGGTTCTCTTTTTCTTGTTCTTTCCTTTTTTAATAGTACAGTTTTTCTTTTGGAAATGTAATATAATTTCAAACCTCTCTGAGGGAATTGAGTTGTTTAAGCTGTTCCTTAGAGTATTTCTGCTTCCTCAATAACTTCTCTGTTCAAGCTTTCTTTTTTCTTGGTGTTTATAGGTTTTTGCCACATGTTATATGATCCTTATTTGTTTGAGTGAATATACTGTTTTAATAGTAGCTTTTATTTGTATCTTAACATTTCTTAAACCCTTTTCCTATTATTATTTAACTAGTTATAAAAATTGCCATTACTGTTGCAAAAGTAACAGAAGCTTCATGTAATAACTGAATACATGAGTCTTTTAATCTCCTCCACCCCAAGACTCCACTGAGATTGTAGTAAATGAATAAAAATTAATAATCTCATAGTAATATAGAGATTGAAAGAGGAGGCAGGAGTGTATTAGAGATTTTAACAAATCTTTGAAAAACAGAAAGTGAAGGAAGGATTTTGACTGATTGAATCTGTTGGAGAAAGCATTACCCCTAGAATATTCTGGAGAAGGCTTTGATGGAGGAGGATGTCTAGAAATCCAGCTTTGGGTCCAGCATGCAAAAAGATTAAGAGTGAGAAATTTAAATCCAGGCAGCTCTCCAAATAATACTTTTTTTTAAAGTGAGAAGTAGGCCAAAAACAGGAAGGTTTCTTAGGTTTACTAAGAGTCTAACAGCAAAAGAACTATGCCCATGTCTCCCTCCCCTATCTCCACACACAGAGGTGGCAAGGAGTTAGCTCAGCCCCAATCACATTAAGCAAGTACATGACACCATTCATCCAAATAAATGGGAAAAAACTTTAGAAAAACTCTGCAGAAATGAAAGTTGTCACCCAGAGTAAAGTCTTTTTATTGTAACAAACTACTAGTTAGAGGGCAGTTTCTCTCTCGTTCATCCTAAAGGCAAATCTGTCTGTAGACTATCCTCACTATCATAAGCAGAACTCCCAATTCCTCACTTCCTAATTCTTAAACATTATCAAACAAATAAGGATTCTATAACATTTGGCAAAAACCTAAAAACACCAAGAAGAAAGAAAGCTTGAACAGAAGAGTTACTGAGGAAACAGAAATACTCCAAGGAACAGCTTAAGCAATTCAATTCCCTCAGAGAGGTTTGAAATTATATTACATTTCCAAAAGAAAAACTGTGTACTATTAAAAAGGGAAAGAATAATAAAAAGAGAACCTTGCAAACTAAAAATATACTGAAGAAGATAAAATAAAATTTAAAAGAAGAACTGGAACATAAAGCCATACCAATTTTTTGAAGTAGAACACAAAGAAAAGAGAAGAAATATATGAGAGAAACAAAGTGACATAGAATATCTAAGACGTTCAGCATTTGACTTATAGACACCAGGAAGAGAGAACAGAGAAAATGGATGTGATTATATTATCAAAAATAATATAATCAGATTTCCCTAGTCTAAACAGATTCTAATAAAATCTTTCATAATTGAAAGGGTCAGTCAAAAAAAAAAAAGAAAGGGTCAGTCAAGCTTTGAGTGACATTATTGAAAAAAGTCTCAGCCAGGCTCAGTGGCTCAGCCTGTAATCCCATGCCTTTGGGAGGCTGAGGTGAGTGGATTGCCTGAGCCCGTGGGTTCGAGACCTGCCTGGGCAGCAAGACCTCATCTGTACAATAAATCAAAAAATCAGCCGGGCGTGGTAGCCCATGCCTGTAATTCTGGCTACTTGGAAGGCTGAGGCGAAAGGATCACGGAGCCCAGCAGGTCGAGGTTGTGGTGGCCGGGAGTGGCCACTGCACTCCAGTTTGGGTGACAAAGTGAGACTCCAACTCAATAAAAAAAAGAAAAAAGAAAAAAGTCTCACATCTAAGCACATCATGGTAAAATGTCAGAACCTAACGTGTACGATTATAGTCCTTACTTGTACCCCACATATCGATAGTCAGATAAAAATTTGTTAAAACCCACCTAAGCTAATCTAACAGAGACATCAATAAGATATACACAAAAGTGTGAAATATAAAATGTATCATAGAGGGATTCCATATTAATGAATTAAGAATTGGCATATTAAACATGTTTCATGTCAAATACAAATACACTTCACAAAGAAAAAGAAAAGACTATAAAAGCTTCCAAATGATAAGAAGAACAAATAATTCAGTACTTACAGGGAAGAAGAATCATACCAACTTTAGACTTATGAATAATACTGAATATTAGAATCAGTGAAAAAAATCCATTCAAAATTCTGAAGATGATTTGAACCCAGATTTGCATACAAAGGCAAGTCAGAATCACAGGTGAGGCACTAACACATGTTCAGATAAGCAGAGACTCACAATGTTAACCTACCATACACCTTTTCTAAAGAATTACTTAAGTTTGTAGTCAAGCAAAATGGAGGAGGTGGATTCAAATGAGAGAAACACACAGGATAAGAAGTGGTGGAGCTAGCCTAGAAACGCAGTAATATAAAGCTCAGAAAGACAGTTGTAGAGTGGACCTAAGAACATCGTTAGTCCAAACTAGGGCAAGAGAGTCCATGAGCTTCAGTAAGAACAGCCACAAAAAGGCATAAAGGAAAGGATTTCCTTTGATCAGTAGAGCAGATAATATGTTTTGGACGATGTGAAAGATATTCATTGTCTAGACTCAGTCTATCTGATCTTCCTCCCCATTCTTTGCCATACATTTTTGGGAAGACTGTTCACTTCGCTCATCAAGTCTCCACTGTACTTTACACAAGCTTTCATTAAAAATCATATCATAATGAGCTGCCATTATTTGTTTTCATGTTTTCTCTGATTAGATGATAATATGGTCTTGAACATATATTTACTCCACAAACATTTTTGAACACTTCTGAAAGAATGGACAATTCTTGTATTGCTTGTCTAACATCTTTTCTGTCTCATTATAGCACCTCAATTTTCCTTTGAGAACCTCTCCTCTCACATTTTCTGGATAGTTTAGATGGTACTGACCACTGAGCCTTGACTTTGAGGAGTGGATTGGCAACATAGCTCACAAATAATCCGTGAAAGCAATACAGCCCATGCCCGTG
>NW_007261112.1:9729-38214 GCF_000164805.1 Carlito syrichta
TTGTGGTTTGTGCCCTTGCTAATGTCAAAGAAAGATAAGAGTTCAGAACACAAGGAAGATTCAAGAGACAAAAGCTCTTAACACAAATTAATCCATGGATTCCTTTTTCTCAGACAGCATGGACACATCAATTTTTGCACTCTGGTAGTGCTGAGTGTCCCTCTCTTACTTCTCCGTATGTTTATGTGGAGATAAACAACTGGCAAAATATTACAAATGTTGAATATGGTAGTTGAGAAACTGTTGGGAGCCAGCCTTGGAGGCCCACCTGATTGACAGGATCCTGGGGGGCTGAAGACCCCAGGTCGCAGGGTGAGCCTGGGAAGCTGAGGCCCTTCTGTCTTCCACCTTTGCTGTTTGGTACAACCGAAGAATTCTGTGCAGTCGTGGAAGAAGAAAATGGCATGTTTATGCGAAGTACTCACAGCTAACCTGAGAATGTCATGGTTTATTTTTCCTTTTCCTACTATGCCGTTTGACCTTTTCTAGCAAATGTAAGGGTTAAACTCTGAAACACATAAAAAATTCTTTCTTTAACTTGGTTATAAGTTACTAGATATTGCTTAAGAGAAATATAAGTACATTCACTCATTTGATTTAGGATTATGCAGCTTAGTGATTAGACATAAGGATTTTTAGAAGCACAAGTTTATAGTAAGTTCATTATGAATTCATTATAAGTTCTAACACTTATCTAGGAGTTATGTAAGTGATTTATAACACTGTCTTCTCAGACTTAGGATAAAGATTAATCGTTAAGGTTTTTACTTAATTCTATAGTTAAAATTTTAAGTAAACGTTTATAGAGTGGGTTTTCACTGAATTCATAATATACTAATTAGATGCTTTTATGATAAATTAACTAAATACAGAAAGCAAACTTGGGGGCCTGGGAAACATCACTAAAAGCTTCTTTTGAGTTTTCTTTAGAAACAAGCACTGCAGGATAAGAGAAAAGTAATGAAGACACCTGGACAAGAGAGGCAACTACGAAGCTTTGAAGGTCATAGAAGCCAAAAGAGGAAAACTCCCACTACATGAAAAACTGTGCACCTGGAAACTTTCTTGAAGCACTTCAAGGACTGTAATCTGGGACTGTTTTGAAGAGAGTTGCTGATAGTGCTATTCTAGACATGATAATTGTTTTATCCATGTATTAATTGTAATTGGTAAATGTAATATCATACAAGTTTATATAATCAATATACATATGTATGAGGGTTGACAAAAATTATTAGGCTCTGGTTATGCTTAACAAAGTTTTTACTTTGAGTCATTAATTAAGTTTTAATGCTACAGTTTAGTGTTTTATAGTTACTTTGAGGATTGTTTTAAGTCCATAAGTTTAAGTTCACACACTGATAAAATTGGTGCCTTAAAGATGATAATAATTGCTCAAGTACCTATCTCAAGACAAGGATATTTTCCAGGAGGTTGCCAAACATAAGGGAAAACAGCCAATTCACCATTATCCTAGACTTAAAATCTCATTAGCAATTATGCAACCATAATAATTTTAGTTGAGTTAGTTTTATTTCATTATGTTTAGTTCGCTTTATATGTTTATTCAGAGTAAAGACTAGTGTATGTATTTTCACAGTAAGTCACTTTCATAGTTATTCTTTAATGCTAGCCACTGTTGCTTGGTCAGGTTAATGGGCTTCATATTCCTACCATCACTAGGTACAATCTACAGTTTTGTTTTGGTGATTTTAAGGCTTTTTTAATTAGACAAGTAATGTGGAACTGAAATCAAATAAACCTTGTATGTATTATGTTTGGTTTAAGTGAAACTCCTTTTAAACTTATCTCAAGACTCATTAACTGAAAGTAGTTAGTGTTCTTGGCTTGTTCGTTTCTTCTAAGACTGCTAGATGGTGGCAATTTTTAAAGAATTTGTACATGAAGGAATTTTCTTTGTCTTGCCCCTTTACGAATAGTATAAAAGCTTTCTGTTAACTAATAAAAAGTCATCATCTGTTCAGCAAGCAGGTGTCCGAGTATAATATTTTCATCTTTTGCAAATCCATCTCTCCTTCAGGAAATCCAAGACCCGGCAGGTGCAGGACCCCACAAGGGTACAAAAAACATTGTATAATATTAAATAATTTATGCTACTTTCAAGATTATATACATGCAGAACCAAATGTAATGTGTGGAAATTTATAGTAATACATTGCAGATACATGGATCTTGAATATTAAAAGTAGAAATGTTTCTTAAAATATTTAGTGGTATGTAATTAAAATTTGTAAGCAGAAATTAAGTTTCAAGTTTTAAAAATAATACTTACAATCCTAACATTTATTATTCAGAGTTTATTATTTTAAGAAATTAATAGCATTTTAAGACAAAATAATTGTTTTACTTGTATTTATTGTAAATAAATACTTTATGCTTTTATAAAAAACACCCTCATTATATTTTTACATTTACCTTTAACTTTTATTACTTTAGATCACTCCCTTTAAAAAAGCACACATTATCCAAAAATCTTGACTACAATGACATACTGATTTTGCTAAAATGAAGGCAAGAAAAATAAAGATAATGGAATAAATATAAAATAATTTATGAGTTACTTGTCTTTATTATTCTCCTGTCTTTCTTTGACATTAGCAAGGGTACAAACCACAATTCAAAAAATAATTGAATCCAGTCATCTTTGATAGCTGCTTTCAGTCACAGAGAAACCATAGCTTAGCATGTATTTATTAATTTTATTGTTATAAAAATATGTTTCACAAGGTAGAAAGAGCGTATTTGTATTTAGTGGCTCAATAGCTTAATATATAATTTAAAAATATTTAGATACATGGTATATGGGCTTCCATTTGGATTCTTACTTTGGTCCACAAATATTAGGGGTGGGCCTTCAAAGAGACATGACAGAGTCCCTAAGGATCAAATAAGCCCACTTGTATAGCCAACGGTCCCTAAGGATCAAATAAGCCTACTTGCACATAGAGGTGTGTACAAGTAAAGGGGTGTTAAAGCTTAAGGAAGGGCAAGGACCACACTAGATTCAGCCTTGGATCTCTAATACAAACACTTGGCGATGATCAGGGAATGAATAAATGAATGTTGACAAGTAGGCATGAGGTGCTACTTATAAACAAAAAAACGACAAATAGCAAAGCAATAAATATAGTCAGTGTGGCATAATGACAGAGATACATTCTAGAAATGCATCATTAGGCTATTTCATCATTGTGCAAAATCACAGCATACTTACACAAAGGTGGACTTCGACACACCTAGGCTGTATGTTATAGCCTATTGCTCCTAGGCTATAAACCTATACAGTATGTAACTGTACTCAGTTCTGCAAGCATTTGTGACACAATTGTGAGTATTTGTGCGTCTAAACATAAAACACAGAAAAGGTAATGTGTTGTGCCCTGGAACTATGACAGCTCTGACATCACTAAGCAATAGGAATTTTTCAGTTTCATGATAATCTTATGGGACTCACATTATATGTGGTTTGTCATTGACAGGAAAATTCTTATGCAGTGCATGACTGTGTGAGAAACATTGTAAAAAGTCTGTGGAAAGCAGTGTGGCCATCCCTAAAAGCTCTGAATATCAACCTCCCATATGACCCCGCAATCCCCCTACTGGGAATATATCCTGAAGAATTCAAATCACTCTATAAGAAAGGTACCTGCCCACATATGTTTATCGCAGCATTGTTCACAATAGCAAGAACCTGGAAATAACCATGCTGTCCATCAAAATAGGACTGGATTAAAAAAATGTGGTACATACACATGATAGAGTACTACGCAGTCATAAAAAAGAACAAAATCATGAATTTTGCAGCAACCTGGATGGAACTAGAGTCTATAATACTGAGTGACCTCTCACAGAAACAAAGATCTGAGTATCACATGTTCTCACTCATATAATGGACCTTGAACAACCAATGTAATACTATAAGAAAATGACTGACATAGTGGGAAACTATGGGGGGGAGGGAGATGGGATTAACGGTAGCAAATATCTGGGAACAGGGAAACACCTCTTATCAACAGGGTGCCTGAATGAAATGTATTTGTGTACCTAACACTTAACTGTACCCCACAACATCATAATAAAAAAATTGATTAAAAAATCATAAAAGGGTAGAGCAATAGTGTCAGGCACTTGTTAACATAGCTGTTATGGAAAACACTCATGAATTCTGAGTTTCAGGGGCTTGTTTATTAAAAACTTGTTTGACCTTCAAGGTCATATTAAAACAGCATGAGGAGCCATTAGAATGATGAAAAGACATGCCAGATAAAAGATTTTATACACTGCAGAGCCATTCTTAAGCAAATTTTATGTCTTAAGCTTGAATATCATTTTTCACTATGGTCTTTTCAGCAAATTTACACTGTAATAAAATTGTGAAATGAAAACATTACCACACATTTTGTCTGAGGAAGCAATAATGGTGCTCCAGGTCTTTAAAAGAGTATTTATTTTTTAATATACTTTCTTATTTCTTGTGAATAAGACTAGTCTTATATTTCCTTTTCTCATTACAGAAAAGAGAGACATTTGCAAACTTTGAAATTTTTACCTTTGGACTGGCAGAAGATAAATAGAGAGTAATTATGTGAGCAATGGCCTCCCCAAAATAAAATGAAGTAATGTTGCCTGAAGTGTACTTGATGACATCTCTGTGGATTTCCATAGTAGATATTCCTCCTAGTTATCACAGAAGCTAGATTAGATTCCTTGAGCAGATTTTAATTCAGATAATGCATGTGTGCATGTATGTGTGCATGTGTGTGTGTGTGTTTCATGGATAGCCTCAAACTTGCCTGCATTTTTAAATTGGGGAGCATTTAACAATTATTAATCTTGTGTCTACCTATGCCAAAGATTAAGAGAAATGTGAACTACAGCATTAGATACAGAGGAATGATCAGTTCTAACTACTTAATACCCATATGAGTTGTTAAACAGGATGTGTTGAGGCTATCAGTTGCCTCCAGATTGTATCAGGGATTTTCTTAGAAGGCACACAGAGCAAAGGACAGAAGCACCAAAGATGGAGATGTTTTATGCAGGAGGTAGCATGAAAAGAGGGCAGATCTCCTCCTAGGATAGGCTCTGCCTAGCCAAATAGCAGAACATTGGAAAACAAGTCCTCACCTGCCTGTCCTCAGGCACAGTTTGTTCAACTCTAAACTGCTTCAGGTCAAAAAACCTGTTTTCTTTATCCTTATGTCATGAACAGTTACCGTGATAC
The DNA here is from genome assembly GCF_000164805.1 of Carlito syrichta. NCBI lineage: Eukaryota > Metazoa > Chordata > Mammalia > Primates > Tarsiidae > Carlito > Carlito syrichta. The sequence goes on from NW_007261112.1 coordinate 14,975, forward strand.
AGAAAGCAGGTGCTTGTAAGAAATTAGTGAAAAATATATGCATGAATAAATAAAAACTGATGTAATTGGATGTTAATAAAAGACTCCTCCTGTCACAGTTTTGGCATGAGGTCTTAAAAAGTAAGTAGGGGGAAAAAACATAAGATTCACCCACATTTCCAGAAGTGAACTATTATGCCACCTATGTTGACTTACATAGGGAGAGTTTTAGAATTCCTTTACCAGTGGACATTTCATGAGAATCAAAGGGTAGAGGGAGAAGAGGTCAGGGAAAAGATTTTCTTGGAAAAATGCAGATATGCACACTTTCCCCCCACATTACAAGAGTGGAAAAAAAGGGGGCTTCCCTCATTTTTATCAAGAAGAAACTTAGAGTACCTGATATGTGTCCTGAACTGAGGGGATCAGTAGAAATCTATGTCTGAGATATAGGCCAGGAAGCAGTGACTAGAAACTGCTTAGGCTTCAGGGTTAGACCGCAAGGCTAAGTTGGAGATGGTCTGCACTCCCAAAGTCTCTCAAGGCAAAGGATGCAAGAATGTCTTGTGGGGAATTGATGTGCTACAACTAGGGCCACCTCAAGATAATGTGTCCTTGCTGAATTCAAAGTCTGTCTCAACAGAAGGATGTAGGAAGAATACTATCAGACTCGAATGCTGAGTATCAGAGGATGGTCAGTTTGGAGAGAGATCAGTTCCCCCACATTTAGGGAATTTCAGTGGGAGATTGCCAGCTATGAGGTATCTCATCCAGAAACACTCTCAAAAACACCAGAAATTATGTTTAACCCCATGATCCCATCAAGTTGCCAAAAAAATTAAACAATACATTAAGCATCTCTTGTCACATAGTCATTTGATGTCTCATGGTCATACACTTAGTTTCTACTAGAGCCCAATATTATGCTAGACGCTTATTTTGGAATGATGACTAACTCTTAAGCAGGTGGACTGACCTGCTATCAAACTTTAAGAGTTTGTGCTACAAATATTTTATTGGAGATTTCCAGATACTCCATATTCTGTCCTGTCATGGTTATCTGTAGCACCATGAGATATGCTCAAAAGGCAACTTGAATTTATTTTAGAGTCTTTTCTTTTTGGGGGGACCCACTTGAAACTGGCATTCTTCCAAGTTATATGACAAATGAGATGAAGTAGTCTTTTCAAGGGAGTTATGTCCTGTATCCAAAATCCAAAGTAGTCTACCAAGAACTGTGCAAGATACAACTTGTCTATGTAGGAAGTGCAAAATGAAAGTGCACGATGATTTGTCTTTTACTGAGGAAGGAATGACTGGGCATGTCCCATTGTGTTAGACTCCTAGATACTTCATCAATATGGTAGGTTCTAAATTTTTATAGGATTTATTTCCTATGATGTGTCACATATGTGTCTTAGCAAGGCAACCTGAGTACTTGCCATATGCTACTTCCCAGATTTAATTAACATGATGTTAACAATATGGTTGACCAATGTGGCATTTTGTGGGATGTCCTGATGATCAAAGAACATCTTAATTTATTTTGTGATAGAGAGTATAAAATTAATATAGTTCTGGAGCAGGAACCTAAATGCATCTTGCTAACCATTAAAAGAGATTCTTCCTACCAATGTGGTCTGAAGAAAAGACATTTATCCGATTAATAACTGCATGTCAAAAGTTTGTGTCAATTTCTTCCGGTAAAGATACTGCATCCAACATAGCAATTGCCATTGAAGTTACCCTTGGTAAAATTTGTAGTAGTTCATGATCTATTTCTTTACTACAAGGATTATACTGATGAACTAAACAAAGGCGTGCAGGTAACCACCACCTCTGTATCCTTTATGTCTTAGAGGGTGTCACTAAACAAAGTGTGACTTTACTCTTGATTTATTATCTTGTCTTAATTTATTATCTTGTCTGGGGTGAGGGGAAATTTCAGGAGCTTCTAGGCTTTTCTCATCATTAATGCTCTTCAATAGATCATTAAATCAATATAAAGGTACTGCCAGGTATATCCTTCTTGATTATGCACTCAGGGAATAGGAAAATGACAGAGTGTACCCATGAATCAATTGAAACTATGTATTGTGGACTTGGGCCAGGACTTCATTTATCACAGTACTTTTGTACATTTTCTTATGGGGCAAGCCAGAGCAGATAGTCTAGAAGTCACTTGGAAGGCAAGTGTAAAACTATAGAAGGGTAAGTATTAACTTGAGAGACAGCTGCCTCATATGAAGACTCAGCATGTTTTATAATAAAAGAGAGACTGCTATCTTCTACCGGTGGAAGGAGGGCTTCTTCTGAAGTCTCATAGAGTTCCCACAGGAAAATTTGGAGCTTCAAGATTCTCAAGGGCATTTGCATGAAAGTCAACATTTCTGCTCTTAAAAAAACTCTACTTTTTTAAAACCCTGACTTTAATATAAGATACTTTCTTGGATTGTAAATTAAGACCTATTTGCAATTCAACTGTTCTTATGATCAGATTCTGGTTCTAATTTTCAGCCTGAAATACCCTCTATCTACAAGAGATGATGGACTCTTAAATCCTGCCTTGAAGTTCTTTTTTGCTTACATGCCTTTCCCTAAAACAATTTTGTCTGCTGTTTTCTTCTTTGAGCACATCAAAGCAATTAAGAACAACAAAAAAACCTCCATAGTCCTTATAATTAACAGTGCTACAATCTGATATCTATTGAATGCTAGAGAGAATGCATAAGGCAGTGATTCCCTTTTGACTGTATCCTATCCTAACTACCACTGATGAGAATCTTAGTAATTGTTATGCTCCAGTGTGCCAAGATTGATCAACTCACTTACATACAGTAATAGAGTCTTTATTGTTCAGTGAGTAATCCAATTGCAGTCTTCTATCCAGAGAATCTTACTCTTTATGATTACTTTTGGCATCAACTTTCTTGCTTTGAATGTTCCCAGAAGCAGAACCCAAGATAAGGATTCAAAAGCAAACAGTTTATTTGAAGGTGCAGGGCATATTGGTATGGAGGCAGAGAAGTGATACAGAAAAGAGAAGGCCATCAAGAAAGGGAGCCTTTTATTTATTTATTTATCTTAGAACTTGAGCATACCTTTTTTAATTTTTGGAGCACAATTCAACCCAGAACATAAGTCTATACATACATACATATAATCAAAAGAATGGAATGATGTAATTGAACTGTGGTGGGGTTTTTTGAAGGAGGAAGGGTGATTTTTATTTTCTTCTTTCATTTATATTTTAATAATTTTTTTATATTAAACATGTGTGACTTTCATAATAATCAGAAAAAAGACAAAGAATTTTGATAAGGTAAAATCACAGGGAAGAGCAAATTTGGATTAGTGCTCTTCTATTCACATTAGCCAATGTGAATAATGTATTACAAATTGGTTTTTCTTTTCTTTTTTTTATTTATCAACATTTTTATTATGGTTTTGTGGGGTACGTTAAGGGTTAGATGTACAATTACATTTCATTCAGGCACCCTGTTAATAAGAGGTGTTTCCCCATCCCCAGACAGATATTTGCTACTGTTAATCCCATTCCTTCCCCCCCATAGTTTCCCAGTACCATCAGTCATTTTCTTACAGTATTACATTGGATGTTCAAGGTCCATTATGTGAGTGAGAACATGTGATATTCGGATCTTTGTTTCTGTGAGAGGTCACTCAGTATTATAGACTCTTGTTCCATCCAGGTTGCTGTGAAATTCATGATTTTGTTCTTTTTTATGGCTGCGTAGTATTCCATTGTGTATATGTACCACATTTCTTTAATCCAGTCCTCTTTTGATGGGCAGCATGGTTGTTTCCAGGTTCTTGCTATTGTGAACAATGCTGCGATAAACATACGTGTGCAGGTATCTTTTTTATGGAGTGATTTGAGTTCTTTGGGGTATATTCCCAGTAGGGGGATTGCGGGATCATATGGGAGGTTGATATTTAGAGCTTTTAGGAATCGCCACACTGCTTTCCACAGAGGTTGCACTAGTTTACACTCCCACCAAAAGTGTCGAAGTGTTCCCTTTTCGCCACACCCTCTCCAGCAGCTGTTATTTTTTGAGTTGTTGATAATTGCCATTCTGACTGAAGTTAGGTGGTATCTCAGTGTGGTTTTGATTTGCATCTCCCTGATGATTAGTGAGGTTGAACATTTCTTAATGTGTTCGTTGGCTGCTCGGATGTCCTCTTTTGTGAAGTGTCTGTTCATATCTTTTGCCCATTTTATAACGGGGTTGTTTGTTTGTTTTTTTCTTTTCAGCACGTTTTAGTTCCTTGTAGATCCAGGATATTAAGCCTTTGTCAGACCTGGTGTTGGCAAATATTTTTTCCCAGTCTGTAGGCTGTCTCCCTGCTCTCTTGTGGAACAAGAAGAAATTGAGACCCTAAAAGGGTGCATTTTAAAAACAACTTCCATCATATAAAACAGGAACTTAGCCAGGCTCAGTGGCTCAGCCTGTAATCTCGTGCCTTTAGGAGGCTGAGGTGAGTGGATTGCCTGAGCCCACGGGTTCGAGACCCACCTGGGCAACTTGGCGAGACCTCATCTCTACAATAAATTAAAAAAAATTAGCCTGGCGTGGTAGCGCGTGCCTGTAGTTCCAGCTACTTGGAAGGCTGAGGTGGAAAGATCGCTGGAGCCCAGTAGGTTGAGGCTGCAGTGGCTGGGAGCAGTCACTGCACTCCAGTCTGGGTTACAGAGTGAGACTTCAACTCAAAAAATAAATAAATAAATAAAATAAAAATAAAACAAAACAGGAGCTTAATTTTACAAAGGAAGGGAGGGAGAAGGAGGCAGAGAAATCCGAGAAATGGTGCAAAACACACACCTCAGATTCATTCCACTTGAGGAACTAGAGAGCTGGGGTATTCGCATATTGACTGCCATCCATCATTGAGCCAGGCTGTCCACTCTGGCACTTCTGGCCTGGTAGCATACAGGAAAAAAATTGGGGGTTTCTGGATAAAGTACTCAAGTATGGAGGCATTCGAAGTTTGAAGTTGGCTTAGGTATGTTAGATTAATAAAGTTGAGGGACTGTAGCAAAAATATGTGAGACACCGAAAATTCTACTACAAATGGTGAGGCTAAGAGTGGATGCATGAAATAAACAGGTTTTATGGAGAATAAAATAAATATTTTTTGAAGGCTGAACACAGTGATGCATATCTATATTCTCAGCAATTTGAGTGGTTGAGGCAGGAGGATCACTTGAGACCAAGGGTTTGAGATCATCCTAAACATAGCAATACCCTGTCTCTATAAAAGCTACAATATAATAATAAATATTAATAATAAATAATAATAATAAATATGTATGTGTATAGATATATTTTTGATATTTTAAGTTTGATGTATCTCTGGGGTTTCTACAGTTTGTCCTCACAAACCTAATGTTGAAATCTGGTCCCTAATGGTGGAGGTGGGAACTAATGAGAGGTGTTTGGGTCATGGCTGGGAGGGGAAGTGAATGAGTTCTCACCTCTATTATTTCCTAAGAAAGATTGCTGTTAAATAGTCTCTCCTCTCCTCTCCTTTTCTCTTCTCTCTCTCACTTTCACTCTCTCTCTCACACACACACACCTTGTGATTGCTGTACACATCAGCCCCCCTTCACCTTATGCCATGAATAGACTGAGCCTGAGGCTTTCACCAGATGTCCAAAATCCAGCCAGCAGAATTGTGAGCCAAATAAACTTTTTTCTTTATAAATTATCCAGCCTCAGGTATTCACTTATAGCAAAACAAATGGACCAGGACAAGGATACACAAAAGGATAGATTTATCTAGATGCACTTGGGCACTTGTATTTGGTCCTCAGGATAAAGAAATAAGCTTTGGAAAGAGGTATGGAAATGTGGGAGGCATGATCATAAGAGATGATGAAACCACAGTAATGAAAAGATAATCAGTTTGAAATAAGCTGAAGATAGAACATTGAGGTATCATTCTATTTAAGGGTAGAAGAAGAGGAACCCAGAAAAAGGAATTTAGGGGATTAGGAAGTTAGGAAGAAGGATAGAGGAAGGAAAGAAGGGAAGGAGGGAAGGAGGGAAGGAGGGAGGGAGGGAGGGAGAATGTGGGAGGAGAGTATATTGCAAATCAGAAAAAGTAAAATAATGTAAATTCAACAATGTCATATAAAGTTTTTTTTATCAGATTGCTTCATTGTTCTCTGTTTCAGTCCACCAAAAGCAAGTTGGAATGTCAATCTTTACTCCGTTTTCACTGCTGTACTTAACTCTTAGGCTATAATAAAGACTCAAACATTTTGGGGGTTGCGTGGATATCACTTCATTATTTTTATTATTACTCGCAGATCGCTTGAAAAGACTCCATTAGTGAGAGGGGAACAGGAGAGACAGCAATCAGTCATGTGCATATACTTACACTCTTACTGGAAAATGAGTTCCTTAGGGAAATTACTATTATGTGGAATACCCTAAGGGTGACTAAATTTTGCTTTATGTACACAATACTGTTGTTGGAGGAAGTATGGTGAACTGAGATGGCAAATCCATAGCCATATCCAGAATAAACATCTACTTCAGTGACAAGTCACTGCCCCTCCTTGGTGGAAGTTATTTGACATAATTACCTCACAGTTTTATTGTAAGAATGAACAAGATAGAGTTTATGGAGTTTCTTGTTTCACAGAATTTCTTTTGGGTAAAGTATCTCTAGATTTTAAAGTAAACTCCAAGGTTGATCCAGTTGTCTGTAACTGGAATCAACTTCATTGCTTTCTGGCTTGGGAAAAGCATCCCTATTGAAGCATGGCTTGGTGTTCCTTGGTATGGGAGACAGGCCAGAAAGGCTTTCCCACCCTGAGAAATGTCTGAAAGAGGCTTGCTAAGGTAGAATAATTTCTTTATTTAGCTTGAGAAAACATGGCAGTTCCCATTTCCCAGCAAGCAAAAGCAGAGTGATCAGTTCTGAACAGAATGCCTCCTGAGATCATTTTAATCAACCAGAATGAGTACAGAGCAGCTGGCTCACCACCAAGAATCCACAGACATGCTTGCACCCAACTGGAAAACAGTAAAAATTAGGCACCAGGCCAAGTCCATTTGGTGTATTAATTTCTTACTCTAAAATAGATCTTGGAGGCAAACCCATTTTTTCGCCCTCATCCCTCCATAAGACCACAGGAATTCTTATTTTTCTTCCTACCATCTAGATTATCAGATGAGAACTAGCTCAAACACAGAATAATCGAGATAGATATATAAATAGGTAAATAGGAGAATAGGAGAGAAAGAGAGAGGGAAGGAGGGGGGAGAGAGAGAGAATATATAGTGGGAGTCAGCATTGGGAAATCTAATTTTTAATCTCTTCCTTTATTTTAAAGATAATTAGAATCATTTACTTGACTTTCCTTATGTGACTGGAATATTAAGAGATGGCAATAGGAAAGCCTATGTATCTAAGTGAAGAAAGACAACCACGATGGAAAAAATAATTATTGCAGGGATATTTCTACTGTTCGCACATTTTTTTTGGAATTCCTTCTTTGGAATGACTTTCAGGGCCATTTGGAAACTCAGTCTTCATAGACCTGCCTCACATTTAGCAATAAAATATTTGTTTATTTATCCTTATATCTAGCTTGATTCTGGATGGCTTATGGGAATTTTATAGAAATAAAAATTCACTTTCAAAAGACATTTTGCTATATATAAGCATTTGTTGGGAGCCGGCCATAGAGGCCCACTGAGTGTTAGGGATCAGGAAGGGCCGTAGACCCTGAGACCACTAGGATGTGTTCAGGAGCTGTTGACCCATTCCTTCCCTCCTTTTCCATTTGGCACAAACTACCAAGAAAAGCTCCAGCTGGCTCTAACAGAAAACTCTGAGACCGGAATGAACACAGCTAACCTAGGAGTCTATTGTTCCCAGTCCCCATGACTTTGGCTTTTTGCTTTATCACAATTTAAGTTTGGCTTTGAGTCACATTGAGGAGCCTTAGTGCAGGTCACAGGTTCTCTTGATATGACCTTTAGAAATTTATAGATATAGGTTTTAAGAAAATAGTTTATATAGATTAAGAAAAATTAAGTAACCATTTTATTATAGAAGTGTGGTTAGTTTAGTTTGATTTAGGGGGGCTAGTGAAGTTTGAATTAGGCCAGCTGGTACTAGGAGAGTGTAACCATAGCAACAATTGTTTTAATAAAAACTAGTTTGAATTAGTACATAATAGTGGAAGTTAATAATTCACTATGGTGGTTTTGGGTTTAGACATTGAATGATGTTAATTCAAGATGATGTTGCTGTAATACAATTAGGGGCACATAAGAAACTGGTTTGGGGAACATTAAGCTAGCATAAGACACAAAAAGACAATTTGTGGTTGTTCTTCCTCATGTTCTTCCTCATGTCCTTCCTTATGTATGAAAGAATATTTGCTTGAGAGTGGGAGGTGTCCTTTGCACACCTGGACCTATTCATGTGAAAGGCACATGCTATCTTTGTTTCTTGTGATGATGACTTTGCAGAGTTTGGGGATAAAAACCCTGAGATTACACCCATTAAATGGCTTCTGGTCGCCTGAGCAGGAGTCCAGTCTCTTTCTTTCTCCCCTCTTCTCTTTCTTTCTCCCCTCTCACCAGAATAATCACCGATGCTGCCCCACCTTCCAAGGGACCCCCTAAATCTCTCTGCAGGGGCTGGCCCCCCACACCTGGTGCCCAATGTGAGGTCCTGGAAAGGTAAGCTTGTTTTTTCATTTCAGGGCAGTTAGGATCTTACCCAGGGTACTGCAGACCCCTCTGTAGAGACAGGCAGAGCGAGGACAGGTAAGCAAAGTTTTTGTGAAGCCAGAGCCATGATCTAATAATGGGCCAGAGCAAATCTAAGGAATGTAAAATGTTCATCAGTATCTTAATGAATATTTTGTCTAAACATGAAACTAAAGTCTCTTCTAATGATCTAGCTCATTTTCTACATTTTGTTCAGGAACATTGTCCCTGGTTTCCTGAAGAGGGGACAGTAAATTTGAATATCTGGGGAAAAGTGGTGGAAGAACTAAGACTGTATTATACTCAACATGGGCCTGAAAAGGTGCCACCTAATGCTTTTTACTTATGGAACCTAATCAAAGATGCTTTAGATCCCCAGCACGATTATGAGAAATTTCCTTCCAAAAAGGCCATTGATAATGATGAGGATGATGAAGAAACTTTTCCTTTCACTGCTGCCTCTGCGTCTCCACATTATGATGATAAATTATCCCCATAGGACACAGCAGGCTTGGAAAATGAAGCCACAAATTACCACAGTAACAATTACCTTAATAACACTAATCTACCTCTTCCACAGTCCCTCTACCTAGGGCAGAGGTAAGAAAGCTAAACCTCACACCCAGCAGTGCCCCTGCTCCTCCTTTTCTTTTTAGAATACAGGTTGCTCGAGCAGAGGCAGAGAAGGAAGGAAATTTCAGTTTATCAGCATGTTTTCCAGTGGCTATTACTGACGTTGATGGAGTGGGCCAAGCACAATGGGAGCCTTTACCTTACAAGTTGGTAAGAGAATTAAAAGAGGCCAGTTCACAATATGGTCCTTTGGCTCCCTATACTCTTACTATTTTAGATCAGTTCGCTTCTTGCTGGATGACTGCTTCTGACTGGCAACAATTGACTAAAAGCTGCCTATCCAGAGGAGCCTATTTACTTTGGAGAACAGAGTATGAAGATCAGGTGCAAATTCAGATGGCAAAAAATCAAAATCGGCCACCAGATACATTTGTTATTGTTAAAGATATGCTGACAGGTACTGGGCAGTATGCCACATACAACGCTTAAATAGTTTTCCCTAGAGAAGTGTATACTCAAATAAGCCACTGTGCTTCTACGGCTTGGAGAAAGTTGCCTGCTGATTCCACTCAAACTCCTTCTTCGTCTGAGATAAAGCAAAAGGCAGATAAAAACTACGAGGATTTTATCTCCAGACTAACGACCACTGTCAAACGGGTAATTACTAGCAAAGTGGTAGCAGAAATTTTAGTTAAACAATTGGCTGTTGAAAACGCTAATAGCACTTGTCAGGTTTTAATAAGACTGATAAAAAAGACTGGCAATATCATTGATTATATCAGACAATGATGATGATGATGAGGAGGAGGAGGAGGAGGATACCTTCCTTTTTTTGCCACCCTTACTGCACCTCTTTCTAAGATTTTCTTTTAAAGGTTGAGAATACTGAAATAAAATCTGGATTTAGTTACACTTTTCTTTTTCTTATAGGAATACCGAGAGCTCGAGCAATAATAAACAAAATTATATAAGTAATATATAAGTGATATAAGTAATATAAGTAATATAAACAATATATATAAGCAATATATAAGTAATATAAGCAAAAGTATATAAGTAATGTGTAATATAAGTAATATAAATAAGTATAAGCAATATATAAGCAATATAAGCTATATATATAAACAATATATAAGTAATATAAGTAACACATAAGTAATATGAAAGTAATATAAACAAAAGTTTATAAGTAATAAGCAAAGGAATATCCCATTGTTGTCTTGCTTTAACTGTGGTCAAGTCAGACACATTAACACAGACTGTCCGGTTAAGCAAGGTATGGCTAGCTTACATGGCACATCATCACCCACTGGGTCTACTCGACCAAAAACCTTGTGTCCCAAATGCCAAAAAGGCTTTCATTGGGCTAGAGAATGCCTATCTAAATTTCATAAAAATGCTACTCCTTTAAAACAACAACAAGCCACCCCAGCTCAGGGAAACTTCCAGAGGGGCCAGCCCCAGTCCCACCTGCCAGCCCCTGCAGAAAGATTTAGGGAGTCCCTTGGAAGCAATATGTTTATAAAGGATAGCCTAAATATGATTTCCAAGCATATTTTGACCATTCGTGGTATTATGAGAGTATTTAAACATCTAAAGGGACACTTCAAAAGCGGGAGTACTATTTTGAATATATCAGTTCCCCTATGTTTGTTAAAAATTGGTTATTTCTTTGTATTATTCATAATTTTATAATTTATCACAATGAATAATTACTTCCTAATTTGTTCCCTCCTTGTAAGGTATTTTTGAAAGCCATAGCTTATTTGAGTGTTTGCAGTGATTAAACTCTTTTGTGATGGCTTATTTCCATTCAATTATTTTTATTTCCAAAATGTGATCCTAGAAACATTAGATTCAGAAGGTAAAGCATAAGCACTGTCATGGAATATTTAGGAAATGTAGCCTGCTATATTCCCTCTTGGATTTTCACAATGTACATAAACATATTGACAGTGTTCCAGGACTCAGTTTTAGCTGTACCTACCCACAGATGGCTATATGAAGACTTAGGCTTTTCCATCACAACCCTCCCTTCTCCCAGTTCTCATCCCAGTTAAGAACAGAATTAATCTTCCAGTTACTCTTTCTAAAATCCTTGGAGTCCTTGCTAGAGTCCTTCATTCCCTCCCCTTTTCTTGCAACTATATCCAGTCTGACAAGAAAGCCTGCTGGTTCAACATAAAAATAAATTTGTCTCATGTCTTTACCACCATCTCCACAGTCACTTTGGCTCAGCCATCACCATCTCTCTTGTAAAATACTACACCAGTCACCAACTGGTTTCCCTGCTTTTGTTCTTGCGTCTCTTTAGTCTACTTAAAAAAAAAACAACCAAAAAAAACATACTTTTTATTATAAAATTGTGGGGTACAGTTAAGGGTTAGGTATACAAATGTGCATCGTTCAGGCACCCTGTTAATAAGGGGTGTCTCCCCATCCCCAAACAGATATCTACTTTTAAGGTGACAGTTCAAGTATGTCAACCCTCCACCCAAGCTCCACCAATGACTCGCTAAGTCAGCATGAAAGTCTAAGTCCTAATTAAAGCCCATCATCTTCTACCTGAACCTCCCACCCTCATAGCCAGCAAAGCCTGAGTAGAAGACATCTGTCAGCATCCAGAGTCTGTGGAACCAGAATTTTCAAGATACAAGAGTCTTAGAAGTATGTTGTCTTCCTAATATGAAAAGTAATGAGTTTTCCAAGGAGGATGAGAAAGAAAATAGAGGGAGTGGGTGCTGAATTAAGGCTGCAGGAAGAGAAAGCAAAGGTGAAACAAAGAGGGATAAGGAGTGAGCGACCATGGAACAACCTCCAAAGACAAAATCTGGGGGCTTTTCTCACTTTCAGCACCGCTCCCAAAAAGCATAAGGTAATTGGACTAAAACACAACTCCTAATCCTCATAGTGTGTACCAATTAAGATACCCTTTAAAAAAGTTGGGGTTTTTTTTGTTATGTTCAAGTGGTATGTGTGCAGGTTTGTTACATGGATATTGTGTGATGAAGAGGTTTGGACTTCTGACTCTGTAACGCAGGTGATAAACATGGTTCCCATGGTCGGTTTATTCATGTGGGGAAACATTCCTTCCTTCCCTGCTTTCTAAGTCCCCAATGTTTCTTACTCCCGTCCTAATGTTTGTGCATATTTAGCATTTAATTCTCACTTGTGAGATTGTGCAGTATTCAATTTTCTGTTTCTGTGCTAATTCCCTTAGAATGATGGTCCCCGGTTGTATCTATATTGCTGAAAGAACAAGATTTTTTATGGTTGGATAGTATTCCATGGTGTATATGTAACAAAATTTCTTTATACTATCCACCATTGATGGACACCTAGATTGGTTCTATGTTTTCACTAATGTGGATATTGCTACAACAAACATACAAATGCAGGTGTCTTTTGGATAGACTAATTTATGCTCCTTTGGGTATATATCCTCTAGTGATATTGCTTAGTTGAATGGTATTTTTTTATTATAAAGATGTGGGGTACAATTCAGGGTTAGTTATACAAACATTGATTATACCTTGTTGATGAGGTATGCCCCTCCCTCCCCTAGAAGTTCCCTCAACTGCCAATCCCACTTCCCTCCCCTGACAGTTTCCCACTAGAGATTGCCAGTTTGCCAATTCCTTTCTTATACTATTACAATAATTGTTCAAGGTCCACTTATGAGTGAAAACAAATAGTATCCTGTTCTTTGTTTCTGTGATAGATCACTGAGTATGATTGACTCTAAATCCATTCAAGTTGCTGCGAAGTCCATATATTTGTCTTTCTTTATGGCTGCATAATATTCCGTTGTGTATATGTACCACATTTTTTGGTTTTGTTTTGATTTTTTATGAAGTGGAAGTCTTTTAAAAATAATTTTTATTATAAAGATGTGAGGTACATTTCAGGGTTAGGTATATAAACATTGATCATGCAGGAATCCCTGTTGATGAGTTATGTCCCTCCCTCCCCTAGCAGTTTCCCTCAACTGCCAATCTCCTCAAACCCCAACAGTTTTCCACTACTGCCAATTGCTTTCTCATATCATTATAATTGTTCAAGGTCCATTTATGAGTGAGAACATATGGAAGTCTGTTATTTGTTTCTGTGATAAATCACTGAGTATGATCAACTCCAAATCCATCCAAGTTGCTGCAAAAGTCCATATATTTGTCCTTTTTTATGACTGCATAATTTTCCATCGTGTATTTGTACCACATTTTTTTAAATCCAGTACAGCTTCGATGGGCAACACAGTTGGTTCCATGATTTTGCTATTGTGAATAAAGCTGCAACAAACATACGTGTTCAGGTATCTTTTTTGTAGAATGATTTTAGTTCCTCCACATAAATTCCCAATAGGGGAATTGCTGGGCCATATGGAAGGTGAATATCTAGTTCTTTCAGAAATTGCCACAGTGTCTTCCAAAGAGGTCATACTAGTTTGCATTCCCACCAGCAGTGTAGAAGTGTTCCTTTCTCTCCACATCCTTGCCAGCATCTGTTGTTTCTTTTACTAATGATGGTAATTCTTACAGGGGTTAGGTGGTATCTCAATGTGGTTTTGATTTGCATTTCTCTGATAATGAGTTAGGCTGGGCACTTTTTCATGTGTCGGTTGACTATCTATATATCTTCTTTTGAGAAGTGTCTATTCATGTCTTTTGCCCACTTTTTAATGGGGCTGTTGTTTTCTCCTTTCGGCTTGTTTAAGTGCCTTGTAGATCTTAATGTTAGGCTTTGGTCAGATGTACAGTTGGTAACTATTTTTTCCCATTCTGTGGTCTGTCTCCCTGCTCTCTTGATGATTTCTTTTGCTTTGCAGAAGCTCATTAGTTTGATGAGGTCCCACTTGTCTATCTTATTTCTTAAGGTATCGGGCCTTTAGTGTTCTGAATAGGAATTGATTCCCACTTCCAATTTCCATAAAGGTGTCTCCTGGGCTTTCTAAAATTCTTATAGTTTGAGGTTTTACGTTTAGTTCTTTGATATATTTAGAGTTAATTTTTGTGTATGGTGATAGGTAGGGGTCCTGTTTCAATCTTCTGCTTGTGATCAGCCAGTTTTCTCAGCACCATTTACTGAATAGGTTCTCCTCTCCCCAGTGGTTGTTGTTGGAGACCTTGTCAAAGATGAGTTGGTTGAGAAATTGAAATTTTGCTTCTGGAATCTCTATCCTATTCCATTAGTCTATGTGCCTGTTCTTGTACCAATACCAGACTGTTTTGATTACTGTAGCCTTATAATAAAGTTTGAAGTCTGGAAGTGTGATACCTCCCACTTTGTTTCTTTTGCTAAAGATTGTTTTGGCTATTTGTGGTCGTTTGTTTCCATATGCATTTCTGTATTGTCATTTCCAGGTCTGAGAAGAATGATGTTGGTAACTTAATGGGTATTGTGTTGAATCTGTTGATTGCCTTTGGTAGGTTGGACATCCCATATTTGGGCTCATATTTTGGTGGTTTCAATTATTCTGCTAAAGTTGGGGTTTTGGTGGTCTTCTCTTTCCAGCTCCCTTAGGTGATTTGTTAGGCTCTCCACTTGTGATGTTGATTCTTCTTATCCATGAGCATGGAATATTTTTTCCAATTATTTGTGTCTTCTAGAATTTCTTTGAGCAGTGTTTGGTCTTTCTTCCAAGCGCTCACCAGGAGTGACCCTGCTTAGTTTTCCAGGCTGTGACACATGAGCAGTGTTTTGTAATTTTCATCATAAAGGTCTTTCACTTCTCTGGTTAGGAAGATGCTGGGGTATTTCATTTATTGGTGGCTTTCGTGAATGAGATTGTGCTTTTAATTTGGGACTCTGCCTGCATGTTTTTGGTGTATAGGAATGTAACTGTCTTTTGCACAGTTATAATGTACCCTGAGACTTTGCCAAAGTCCTTTATCAGTACAAGCAGGTTTTTGACAGATTCACTTGGATTTTCAAGGTATAGGATCATATCACCAGCAAAGAGGGATAGGAAACCCCTGATTTCCTTCTCTTGTCTAATTGCCCAAGCTAGAACTTACAACACAGTGTTGAACAAGAAGGGTGAGAGTGGGCAGCCTTGTCTTGTTCCAGTTTTCAGGGAAAATATTTGCAGTTTCTGTCCATTTAGCAATATGTTAGCTGTGGGTTTGTCATAAATGGCACTTACTATTTTGAGGTATGCTCCTTCTAAACCTATATGTTTGGAGGTTTTTATCAAGAAGGAATGCTGGATTTTATCAAAAGCTTTTTCTGACCTACTGATATAATTATGTGGATCTTGTTTTTACATCTGTTGATGTATTTAATTACATTTATGGTCTTGTGAATGTTAAACCAGCCCTACATCCTGGAGATGACATCTACTTGGTCATGGTGAATGATTTTGGAGATATGTTTTTGGATCCAATTTGCTAGAATCTTGTTGAGGATTTTTTCATCTATGTTCATGAGGGATATTGGCCTTTGTATTTCTCTGGGGTCAGTTGTGATTTCTAATTGTGTATATTTGGGTTTTTTCTCTCTTTTTCTTGGTCATTCTTGCTAGGGGTCTATCAATTTTGTTAATTCTTTCAAAGAACTAGCTTTTTGTTTTGTTTATGTTTTCTAAGATATTTTTGTCTTCTATGTCCCATATTTGGACTCATATTTTGGTGATTTCAATTTCTTCTGCTAAAGTTGGGGTTTTGGTGGTCTTCTCTTTCCAACTCCCTTAGGTGATTTGTTAGGCTCTCCACTTGTGATGTTTCCTTTTTCTTGATGTGTGCTCATAGAGATATAAATTCTTAGAATTGTTTTCAGGGCATCCCAAGGTTTTGGTAAAATATTTCTTCATTTTCATTTGTTTCCAGGAAGCTTTTAATTTCTGCTGTGATTTCAGTGTTGACCCAGCTTCATGCTGTTTAGTGTCCATGTGTTTGTAGGCTTTGGAGAAATGTTGTTGGTTTTGATATTATTTTTATTCCACTGTGGTCTGAGAATGTGCATGGTAAGATTTCAACCTTATGGAGTTTGTTTATGCTTGATTTATGGCCAAGGTCGTGACAATCTTGGAGTGCATTCCATGTGGTGATGAGTAGAATGTATATTATGCAGTTGTTGGGTGGAATAATCTGTAGGTATCTATTAAGTCCATTTGGTTGAGTGTCAATTTTAGGTTCTGGATTTTTGTTTATTTTTTTGCATTGTTGATCTATTTAGGGCTGTTAGTGGTGTATTCAAGTCCCTTGCTATAATAGTGTTAGAGTCAATATCTTTTTTTAGTTTATTGAGTAGTTGCTTTATAAGTGCTGGTGCTCCCGTGTTGGGTGCATATGTGTTTAGGATGGATATTTCTTGTTGATGGATTGGACCTTTTATCATTACGTAGTGTCCTCTAGCATCTTTTTCAATTTCTGATAGCTTAAAGGTTATTCTGTCTGATATTAAGATTGCAACTCCTGCCTTTTTTGTGATCCATTTGCCTGGAAACTCATTTTCCATCCTTTAACTTTGAGTCTGTGTGCATCCCTTGTTGTGAGATTAGTCTTCTGGATGCAGCAAATAATTGTGTCATGATTTCTTGTCCAGTTTGCCATTCTGTGTCTTTTCAGTGGTGCATTTAGAACATCCACATTGAGTGGTATTTTTATTTTTAGTTATTTGAAAAATCTCCAAGAAACTTTCCACAAGTGCTGCATCAGCTTACATTTCCACCAACAGTGTATGAGTGTTGCATTTTCTCTACAACCTCACCAATCTCTGCTTATTTATTTATTAGTCATAGCCAATTTTACTGGTGTGTGATGGTATCTCATTGTGGTTTTTATAGACATTTTCCTGATAATTAGTAATGTTGAGCTTTTTATCATATGTGTTCACAGCTTGTATGTCTTCCTTTGACATTTGTCTGTTCAAGTTCCATGCCCACTCTTTAATGGGTCTATTTGGGGTTTTTTCTTGTTGATTCATTTGATTTCCTTATAGATTCTGGATAATAGTCCTTTATTGGACTGATAGTTTGCAAATATTTTCTCCCATTCTGTAGGCTGTCTGTTTACTCTGTTGATGGTTTCTTTTGCTGTGCAGAAGCTCTTTAGTTTAATTAGGTCCCGCTTGTCAATTTTGGTTTTTGATGCATTTGCTTTTGAGGTCTTGGTCATTAATTCATTGCCAGGCCAATGTCCAAAAGAATATTTCCTAGGTTTTCTACTAGGATTGTTATAGTTTGAGGACTTCTGTAAGTCATTAATTCATCTTGAGTTAGTTTTTCTGTAAGGTGAGAAGAAGGGGGTCCAACTTCATTCATCTTCTTATGGTTAGGCAGTATTTCTAGCATCATTTGTTAAATAGAGTATCCTTTCCCCAATGTTTGTTTGTGTCAACTTGGAAAAAATGAGATGTTGTATGACAGTGATTTTACTTCTGGGTTCTCTATTCTGGTTTATTGATCTATGTGTCTATTTTTGTACCAGTACCATGCTGTTTTGGTTGCTGTAGCTTTGCAGTATAGTTTCAATTACTTTGGTTATTTTTTAATTTTTTTGCTTTCATATGAATTTTTTTTAAGGTTTGTGAAAACTGATGCTGATAATTTGATAAGTATAGTATTTTAACAATATTGATTCTTCTGATTCATGAGCATGGGATGTTTTTCCATTTGTTTGTGTCATCTTTAATTTCCTCAAGCAGTGTTTTGTGGTTCACATTGTAGAGATCTTTCACATTTTTTGTTAGATCTATTCCAAGGTATTTTACGTGTGTGTGGTGTGTGTGTGTGTGTGTGTGTATTGCAAATGAAATTGGGGTCTTGATTTGGCTCTCAGTTTGAATGTTGTTAGTATATAAAATGCAATTGATTTTTGAGCATTGATTTTGTATCTCAAGACTTTATCTGAGTACAATATTCTAATGGACAATTATTTTTATTCACACTGGAACCTCCAGATTTTTCTTATTTTGGGAAGCTTCCCAGTTTTATAAGACTTTGTGTACATACAATTAAGAAAGCTTAAACAACCCAAGATCACCTTCCCCTTATGCCCAGAAGGCAAGAAATGATTATTGACCAGGCTCAGACAATTATATTCTCACATAATTTTGAGCAAGAAATGCAAGGATAAAAGAACAGTAGTAAGCACTATTTTTAAAGTTTTATTTTTGATTGATATTGAAATAATTTTACTCATTTTATTGTACAGTTTATTTAGCTATCATAAATGGAGAAGTTAAGCACCTATGACCAAAATTAAAACACATAACAATTCCTGTGATGCCTCAGACTTTGTCTTGTACCTTTTTAGCCAAGCCTTCCCCACTGGCAAACACTATGTTCTTGGTCCCCACCGTTTTGCTTTCCCAAAATGGAATAAAAAAGCATGTAGCCTTTGAGTTCATCCTGCTTCACTTAAGATAATACATTTGAGAGTCATCTATTTTATTTGGCATTTCAATAGCTTTATTACTTTGCCATATTTCATTGTTATTCATATGGTAAGGCTTTAAAAGAATGCCAATAGTTAAATCAATATCAGAAAAGAATAACACAATTGGAACACTTACTGAACTGACTTCAAGATTTACCATAAACCTACAGTAAACAAGATGGAGTCGAATTGGTGAAAAGATAACCATGTCAATTCATGGAACTGCCTAGATAGTTTAATGTTATTCCTCACAAATATGGTCAATTGATTTTTTGCAGAGATGCAAAGGCAATTCAGTGGAAAAAATAATGTTCTTTTAACAAATGGTTCTAAGATTATTGGCTTTCCATATGAAAAAACATGAACTTTTGCCTATATCCCCCATCTTATTCATTTATTGACTATAGAGTCTGTAGTGATATCTCTTCTTTATTCCTGATGTTGGTAATATGTGTCTTCTCCATTTTTTTTCTTGGTCAATTCAGGTAGTGATTTTTAATTATTTTATTTTATAGTGAACAAGGATTTCATTTCATTGATCTTATTGTTTGCAATCTTGATTTATGTTAATTTCTTTTTCTTTTCTTGCTTTAGATTTTAATTTTTTCTAATTTCTTAATGTGAAACCTTTCGTTATTAATTTGAGACCTTGACTTTTTCTAACATAAGCATTTCATTTTATTAATTTCACCCTAAGCACTGCCTTTTCTGCTTCCCATAAATTTTTATATGTTCTGTTTTTCTTTTCACTTTATTCAAATACACTCCAAATTTTTCTGTAATATTCTTTTTGACCTATTTGCTATTTAAAAGTCTTTTATTTAATGTCAACAAAACTATTTATGTGCAGCATCATGGCTAGGGCTGGTCCTGGATTGAAGCTGGGAGAGAAAAAAATAAAAACTTTATAAAAAATGAATATTTTTTCTTCTGCCATAATCTCTGGAAAGCAGAGATTCCTTTTCTTGTCCTTTTGTTAGAACGACATGATTTCTCCCAGAGTTTTTCTTTCAGCACTTGCTGCCCTGTTGCTCATGTTAGCCTGTCCTCAGTTCCATGTCAAGAGTCAAAGGAGGAAACCAGAAACATGACACCGCCCCCCACATGTTGTTAATCAAGTTTTTATTTTGGTCTGCAAGTCTTTCATTATTATTTACATTTCAGTCCTCAGGTGGTTGCTTTTTTGTATTCAGTCAGAAGTTTTGTTGTAATTAGTGGGAGAGATAGGCTGTAGTCTACAGGCTCCCTCTTGGATAGCATGGGAATTTAGTAATAAAAACTTCTTACCCAATCAACAAAGAGTAATTTAGTTTGCTTGCTAACACACATTTATCAATGAAAAATTAGTAATGACTTGATTATTGACTATTAATTTTCAGGATATTTGCCTGTAGGCCAAAAACACCTACATGAATCCACAAAGATATGAGTAGAGGGGGCAAACCATAAGTAAGAAGGGAAGCAATTTCCAAGTTCCTAGTCAGCATTATAAAATTAGTTCTCTTGTTTTTTGTTTGTTTTGTTTAGTTTTGCAGTAACTCATGCTTTGCACTTTTTTTAAATGCTTAAAAGCATTGATACACTTTTACTCAAGTCAAGTAATTCTCCCATCATCACAGACTCTTTTGGCAGCAATAAGTTTTCTTACCAAAGCAAATACAGAATGGTAAGGGATAGAGAAGACATTTGCTAAACATCAAGATGAGTGCTATTACCTCCAAATGTGTCTTTAGCACAAAAAGAGAGGTCCTTAATGTGCTGTTGGAGTGGAAAAGCCTGTTTAAAGATCATGCATTTCCACACTTTATGGCAATAAAACTGAAGTCAAAAGACGCGAAGTGTCTTGTTCAAGGTCAACCATCCACCTCCTTATTGCTCATGTCTACATTGCAGATGGAGCAGTTCATGCTGAGAAACATTGCTTTGTGACTTGGGGGCAAGAAGATTATAAGTCTTTTGCAGTGTTGATCAAACAAGATGGAGAATTCAAAGATGGAAAATAGTAAGGCTAGAGGAAAAAAGTGAGTTGAAGGAGGAGTGAATATTTTGTCTTCAGAAAAAAAGGAGTGATACAAAAAGCAGAAAAGATTTGCCCTCATAGTAGTATTAAAGTTCGGTGGCCAACTTTTTTTGAGAATTTTTCTTAAATCCAGGAGAAAAGCCACATAAAAATAACATCCATCAATAGTTATAGCCACTTAAAAACCAGTTGCTACTTATGAAGTATATAATTTTTTTGAATGGGAGGGCTTAATTTTTAAAAAGTATTTAATTTATTTATCTCCCAAGAGCTCTAGACCTCTTCACCCATACCCCCATGAATTGTTAGCTAGACCCTGTTCCTGAAGGACCCTACTCTTTGTTATCTGTCACTGAAGAATATTATCTTGCTCACATGGAGTATAACAAGCTAGAGTTATACTAATGGGAACCTCCAGACACAGCTCTGTACAGAGGTAACTAAGCTGTCTGTCCCAAGTCAGGTTTCTCAGATAGAATAACACAATGCCAACATTAATAATTGAATCTTCCTTTAATCCAGCACTCTGAAAAATAGAGAATGAGTGGAGGTAAATGATAAACTAGTTCGTGTTATGAAATTATTGATCAAAACACTTTCCTCAAGGTTTTTGAGATTTAACAGGGAGTGCTAGATGATATAAAGCTTTCATCTCTAGAAATAAAAGTTGAGTGGTGGAAATTCCTGCATACTTGTATCCTCTAGGATATAGGTTCAGGTCCAGCTATAGAAATGGCCAAGGGAACAATAGCTTAGACAAGACAGAAGTTTATATACCTTTATCTGACTCAGGTAGGTTGATGAACTGTTGTGTGGTACGAGAGACTCCCACTTCTTTCTGTTTCAGGATGCCACCATTCTCAGCACACAGTTTCTATCTCATGATCTAACGTGCCTGCTCCAGCTCTGACCATGATATCTGAATTACACCTTGGAAGAAGGGTAGAGGAAAAGAAAGGATCAGCTTCCTTTCTTTTTAAAGGAACAACCCAAAAGTTGCACAAACTGCTTATGTTCAGATCCACTCACTAAAATATAACTGTGATGGGAACTCAGAAAGGGCATGGCTTATGGAAAAACCAAGTCAAACTGTGTTTTTTCTCTGTTCTCGCACCACAACAATATTGATCAGAGGAGACGTCTGTAACCAAATGTGTGGAGTTTCTCTCTACACACCAAGCAATCAATTAATTATGCAATGAACACTGGCTGGATGTCCTCCAGTTTAATTTAACTTTGACTCTATCTACCTGGCGATAGTATCAGGAACTTGAGGGCTTTGTTTCACAGAATCACCTCTTCCTTCCCCTCAACTGCAAGTCTGGGCCTCCGAAACTTCTTACCAACCAGCTTTGGTCAGAAGTTAGGGTTCCCATGACCCCCTCTTTTGTTCAATTGATTTGCTAGAACAGTTCACAGAACTCAAGGAAGCACTTCTTTATATTTACTAGAGTATCACAAAGGATGTTTAAAAAAATACCAATCAACAGCCATATGAAGAGATTCACAGGGCGGGGTCTGGAAGAGTCATAAGCATAGGAGATTCTGTCCCCAGGAAGGTGGCCTGCACTACTCTCCTGATGCATAAGTGAGTTCTTTTTCACCCTCTTGCAAGACTTCATGTATTCAGCGTCCAGAAGCTCTCGAACCCTGTCTTCTTGGCCTTTCTGTTGGATAGGCAAGATTGACAGCTGTATAGACATGTGATTGGATAAAAAGAGTAGACTCTAATGCAAATAGACTGAGTGAGAAACTCAACAAAGCCTATCTGTTTAGATTCTTCTTGACCTCTCTTTGTAGTATTCCTTTCTCAGAGCATGGGTAGGAACCCCACCAACTCCACTGTAAATAGAAGACCCATGACCTTATAATCAGACAAGGTAGGTCAGAGAATTTCTTTATGGCCAACTTCAAGACAGAAAGGCCAGGGAAATTTCTTGCCTTGGGGAGAGAAAGGGGCCGGTGAAAGAGGGCAGGAGAAGGTGAGAGAGATATTCTGTTTTCTGAGGCCTGTCTCTAGACCTAAAGTGCCCCAACATTATCACAAGAGCATTAATTAGAGTCATGGGCGTCATAAGACAGAAACCATGAACAAAAACATGTATCTATGTGTACGCAAAATAATATCACGGGTATTTTTAGCTGAACAGTCAGCCATACACCTACCTTAAATTTCTATTACTAGAATTTTCAAAAAAGAACAGTGATATGCAATAAAGCTGGCAGACTCTGCCATAGTAATTTTGACAAAGGAAATTTTTTTTTTGGCTTACACCCTTCAAGCAACACCTCTTTTTTCCTCAAATCAACCTGGAAGTAATTCATAGCAAGCATTTGTTGAATGGCAAGACACTGAGCTTTTATTATAATACAAATCTTGGCTATAAACCATGTTTAATTAATTTTAAAGCCAATATCTGTTTTTAAAATTGTAGAGAAATTGAGCTTTTGACCAAGAATTCTATCTGAATCCATGAATGGCAGCAATCTCAGTTTATTAAACAAGCAACCAATTTTTGTTTCTTTTGATTTAAGTGA
>NW_007261113.1:0-9954 GCF_000164805.1 Carlito syrichta
CACAATGCTAGTTGGTACACTAATGCCTGATGCTGATGAGATACTAGAACAATTACCTTGCAGGGGAAGCCTGTACTACAAGGGACTCACCCTTCAAAACATAATTCCAGTTTTTTGGGTCCCCTCTTTTATTTAGTTATCTTGGTAGATTTAAAGGAAACCTAATCATGAATTCAGTTATGTCTACTACTTATAGAAACTTGGGCTAAGTAACACAATCACTATGGATTAAGCAACCATCTAACAAAACAGAATCATGTTTTTTAGAATATGGGAAAAGAGACCTTAACCGTATACACCACAAACTCTGACTCTGCTCTGTTTGCATCTAGTTCTTTAAATCTCAGTCTCAGAAACCCACAAGAAAAGACGCTGTATTTAAATCATTGTCACTGTAAATACTTGTGAATACTAATAACAAATTGGAGAACGCTTTTTAAATCCAAGTTTTCTAATGTGCATGGACTCAGTTCACTTCAGTTTTTATATAGAAAAATTTTCTTTAAAGATTCTGAAATGTGTTTTAATTGTTTAGTAAATAAAATCACTCTTTTTAAAACTATGTCAGCATGAATGTAATAAGCTAAGGACTTAATAAAAGACTTTAAAACTCTAGTAATCTCATATTTAAAAGAATCCTATCTCTGAAGTCTCAAAAACAAATTCTATTGGTATCTATAATTCTCAAGACTCCATAACACATGGTCTTCACCTCATTTACTACATGTGATCATACAGTGAATATCTAAACAATATGGTAAAAAGTAGTGACTCCTAAGGATGGTCATTTTAAAATAAATGATTTATTTCCAGACACCTTTACTTTTATCATTTAGTAACAAAATATACTTGGAAAAATATCCAGTACAAAATGCTTTGCTTACCTCTGAGTGCTACATTTGTTCTAAATTAAATGAAATAGACAAGTATCATTTAACTGATTCTCTAACTTCCTCATGGATGTTTACTTTTGCCACTACTATATTGGCCTGAGGTAGAGATGAGGATGGGAAGGCAATGGGAGTTAGTAGTTGTCTCAGTTTTGTCAAAATGATTTGAAGAAAAGAGTAGGATAAAGTGAGTCCATTAAGATGAGGGTATCAATTCACTCATTTTCAATGATGTCTAGAACATAAACCAAGAGGGTTAAGCATGCTTATTATAATAACTAAGTCAAAAAACTGCAGCATCTATAAATGCTGACATGTCTAGAAGTGAAATCTCTAAATTAGAAACCTGCTTAGACATATACAGATAAGAAGAGTAACTCCATTCAAAAAGCAGGACAGAGTTTGATATCACAATACAAGACTATGCAAAGAGTAGTGGGAAAGTATTTGCTCATATACACCTGTGGGTGCTTGAAAGATCTATAAAGTAAACTCAAGCTTCCATTTAACTTACATTATTTTTAACTGATAAGACTATTCTTTTTTGTCTTTAGTTTTGTTTTAGGTTATTTTCTGGACTTCTGATGTTACTCCACAGACAACATTAAGAGAAAACAAAAATCAACAGTTCATTTATGCTCTACATTTATTCATGACTTCATTCCAAATGCATTTACTGACGTCCTACTAATGGTACTGTGGTGACTAACATGACTAAGCATGGAAAAGGAGACACAGGTATGAATAAATAGTTCCTCCAGTAGAGAAGCTTCATAAACACAAATGTAAATAAGAAGTTTCAGGACAGAGTGATATATTCATGAATTGTGAACTGATTGTTAAAATATCAAATGTATCTCTTTTGATTAATATATAACAATAAAGATTATTTAAAATTAAGTCCAAAATGTCTAGGAAAGCTCACATTGTTAACCAAGATATTTGATAACACCTCTCCTTGGTCCTAAGTATTAAGTTCCACCTAATTAAACCTTGTATTCCAGTGAATAATTTTTGTGACTTCATCTATAGAAGTATTGAATATATGAGTCTCATATATTTTGTAAGCTTTAGAAATAGTTTGGGTGTAATTGCTTTTATTCATGAAAAGCGGAGAAGATTTAGCATCATGAATGATATCATTGATATTAAGAACAATTTTCTGCCCAACTGAGGCTACGAGTTACTTACTAATAACCACTTTAAGGGGAAATCACTAGAAGGGTTTGATATGGCAGCCCATGTCAAATCATAGCCCAACAAGGGTATCCTTTAGCTTGTAAAAAACTGCTTTAAATAAAAGATGACATCAAAATAAAAGATTTTTAAATTATCAATGTGATTTGAAGTACAATTCGTACTTTAATATAGCACTAGTAAGTACTTTTATAAAACATAGGCATATACATATATAATATATTCTCCTGCATGGTATTTTAACAACCTTATTCATTATACTTTATATTATTTGTTCTGCCTCTTTTATCACATGGTAACCAGTTGTATATACATTTATGTGTGTATATATATATTTATACACATATGTATATGTAATATTATACAAGTGGCATAATGATTTAAATTATTTTATAAATCACTATATTGCTATGCAAATTATTACCATGAATGTAGCTTCTAGATACAAATATGAGTAGTTATGGGAACACAGGAGGTGATGTCTGACCCTAAAGACAGGTGTAGGAGGTACCAGGAAGAAAATGTGGTGTCTGGTTGAAATCTCATGCAGAGGAAGTAGGAAGGGTATCCAGGAGCAAAGGAAAGGCAGGTGTACATGGAACAGTATATGGTGTGTGCGGGAATCCTGCAGAAGCAGTGTGGTTGCATAAGTCAGACCTGGTCAGTTTGTACATTGCAAAGAAGAGCCTGAGTTTTATCTCGTGCCTTCAGGCGATTACTGAGGGTTGAAAAGAGAAGACAATATCAGATTTGCACTTAGAAAATTAACTAAGGCAGCAGAAAGAGGAAAGAAAGGTGTTGGTATTTTTTTTCTCCAAAAGTTCTTTTAATAGCTTCATTGAGGTTTAACTTTAATACCATAAATTTCAGCAATTTTAAGTGTACAATTCAATGACTTTTTTTTTTTTTGAGTTGGAGTCTCACTCTGTTGCCCAGACTGGAGTGCAGTTGCCACTTCCGGCCACCGCAGCCTCAACCTGCTGGGCTCCAGTGATCCTTCCACCTCAGCCTTCCGAGTAGCCGAAGTTACAGGCATGCGCTACCACGCCCAGCTGATTTTTTGATTTATTGTAGAGATGAGGTCTTGCTACCCAGGCGGGTCTCGAAACCGCGGGCTCAGGCAATCCACTCACCTCAGCCTCCCAAAGGCACGGGATTACAGGCTGAGCCACCGAGCCCAGCTAATGACTTTTAATAAATGTACAGAGTTGTACCACATTACCACAATCCAATTTTAGAACATTTTTATTATCCCAAGAAGGATTCCCTCATTCCCATTTGTAGTTAATCTCATTTCCCCTACTTCTATTCCCAAGAAACCACTAATTTACTTTCTGTATCTACAGATTTGCCTTTTCTGGGCATTTCGTAGAAGCAGAATAATAAAATTTGTGGTCTTTTGTATCTTGTTTATTTCACTTAGCATAATACTTTTGAAGTTCATCCATGTTGAGGCATGTATCAATAGATCGTTCTTTTTTATAGCTAAAATAGTATTACAATGTGTAGATAGATTGTTAACTTTTTGACTGTTATGAATAATACTGCCATTAACATTCACATACAAATCTTTGTACTGAGGTACCTTTTTATTTCTCTTGGATAGATACTTCAGAGTAGAAGTGGAATTGCTTGGAAGCAAAGGTTCTTTTTTTTTTCCAAGATGTAGGCTACAATTCAGGATTAGGTATGTGAGTAATCATTGTACCGGTGAAGTTTGGGCCTACCACGGATCCTCACTTCTCCTGGTTTGGGATCAGTTAACCTTATTAATGTTATGTTTCTTCCCTCTCCCTGCCTCCCCTAGCAGTGTCCTGCTACTGCCAATCCCTTTCTTAAAGTATTATGATAAATGTTCAGGATCCACTTATGAGTAAGAACATGTGATACTCAGTTCTTTGTTTCTGTGATAGATCACTGAGCACTAAGTACATTGGACTCTAAATCCATTCAAGTTGCTGTGATGTTCATAATTTTGTCCTTTATGGCTGTGTAATATACCATTGTGTATATGTACCATATTTTTTAAATCTGGTTCACTTTCAATAGGCAGGATGGCTGGTTCCACGTTTTTGCTACTGTAAATTGTGTTGTAATAATATGTGTGCACCGGTATCTTTTTGGTAGAATGATTTGAGTTCTTCCAGATAGATTCCCAGGAGGGGGATAGCCGGGTCATATGGAGAGGGTTCACAGTAGTCATACACACACACACACACACACACACACAAAAGAAATACCTTGGAATCTTCCTAACCAGAGAAGTGAAAGACCTTTACAATGAAAACTACAAAGCACTGCTCAAATTACTCAAGACACAAACAAATGGAAAAATATTCCATGCTTATGGATTGGAAGAATCAACATTGTTAAGATGTTCATCCTACCCGAGGAAATCTACAGATTCAACTCAATACCCATTAAATTACCAACATCACTCTTCTCAGACCTGGAAATGACAATACAGAAATTTATATGGAAACATAAGTGACTACAATAGGCAAAACAATCCTCAGCAAAAGAAACAAAGCACAGGGTATCACACTTCCAGACTTTAAATTGTATTATAAGGGTACAATGATCAAAACAACCTGGTACTGGTACAAGAACTGGCATATAGACCAATGGAACAGGATAGAGATTCCAGAAGCAAAACCTCATTTTCTCAACTAACTCATCCTCGACAGAGCCTCCACCAACAACCGCTGGGGAGAGGAGAACCTATTCAGTAAATGGTGCTGGGAAATCTGGCTGATCACATGCAGAAGAATGAAACAGGACCCCTACCTATCACCAGACACAAAAATCAACTCTAAATGGATCAAAGACTAAATGTAAAATCTCAAACTTTAA
Source organism: Carlito syrichta (assembly GCF_000164805.1). Taxonomy (NCBI): domain Eukaryota; kingdom Metazoa; phylum Chordata; class Mammalia; order Primates; family Tarsiidae; genus Carlito; species Carlito syrichta. Next base: position 4,941 of record NW_007261113.1, read on the forward strand.
GAATCTTAGAAAATGCAGGCAACACCTTTACAGAAATTGGAATAGGTAACCAATTCCTGATCAAAACCCCAAAAGCCCTTACCACAAGAGTTAAGATAGACAAGGGGTATCTCATCACACTGAAAAGCTTCTGCAAAGCAAAAGAAATCACCAAAAGAGTGGAGAGACAGTCTATAGAATGGGAAAGAATATTTGCCAACTGTATATCTGACAAAGGACTCACATCCAAAATCAACAAAGAACTCAAATGTGCTGAAAGGAAAAAACAGCCCTATTCAAAAGTGGATAGAAGATAGGAAAAGACATTTCCCAAAAGGCAAAAACAGCCCTATTAAAAGATGGATAGAGATAGGAATAGACATTTCCCAAAAGAAGACATATGAGCAGCCAACAGATACATGAAAAAGTATTCAACCTCACTAATCATCAAAGAAATGCAAATCAAAACCACACTGAGATACCACCCAATTCTAGTCAGGATAGCCATCATTAATATCTCAAAAGACAACAGATGCTGGAGAGGATTCAGAGAACAGGGACAGCTTCTACACTCTTGGGGGGAGTGTAAATTAGTACAACTTCTGTGGAAAACAGTGTGGCAATTTCTAAAAGATGGAAAGAAGTTTTTAAAAAGATAACTATAATCACATTTGTATTTTTAGATAACTTTGGAAACAAGGTACTTCCAAATTAGAGGGGAAGGCAACAAGAGATAAAACGACCTATTAGGACAATTACATTAGAAGAAATTTATTCATTCATTCAATAAATATTTACTTGGTACCTATATGTGTCAGACAGTGAGGCTACATCAATGAAAACCAGGGATAATAAATCCTGGCTCTCATGGATGTCATACTATATTAAAGTGGGGGAAAATGGCTAACATGTATAAAGCACTTCCTTTGTGTCAACTATTACTTAAGTTTGCATCTATTTAAGTTTACATCTACTGGGAGACCTAGGCTGGACGATCGCTTGAGGTCAGGAGTTCAAGATCAGCCTGAGCAACATAGAAGGTCTTTGTCTCTATGAAGAAGAGAAGAAGGAGGAGAAGGAGGTGGAGGAGGAGGAGAAAAGAAAAGAAAAAGGGGGGGAGGAGGAGGAAGGGGAAGGGGAGGGGGAGGAGAGGAGTAGAGGAGGAGAAGAAGAAGGAAGAGGTGGAGAAAGGGAAAGGAGGAGGAGGAGGAGGAAGGGGAGGGGGAAGAAAAAGTAGTTGAGCATAGTGGCACATGCCTATAGTCCCAGCTACTTGGGAGACTGATGGAGAAGGATCACCTGAACCCAGAAGATCTAGGCTGTGGTGAACAGTGACCATGCTACTGCACTCCAACCTGGGCAACAGAGTAAGACCTAACTCAAAATAAAAACAAGCAAACAAAAACTTCAACCTGGTTCTAATGGAACCAATAGTCACAGAGTACAGGTAGGAATCTGACTCTACAGAAATTCAGGCAGCAGGTTAAACTGACTGGATTTAGTAACAGGGTAGACATGGATGGTGAAACAAAAGGACTCTAGGTTAAGCTAGCAAGAATAACTTTGAGAAAATGGTTAACTGTAGCCTATTTTTCTTAATTTTATAGCAGTGATGCAATGCATTTAATTTTTGGCTCTTTCTGCACAATATAAAATAAAGTAAGAGAAAAATTGTGGTTACACAAAATGGTTCTTTTCTTTCATTTGAGTTTCTAAAGTCTACCGAACAGCTTCGCCACTTCATTTTCAATTTCTGAAGTGGTTCTCCTGAACTATGCTTGCAAACACTGTTTTCAGTGTTCTCAACACATGCCTCTAAAGTGATATAAGTAGAGTTTAACGTAGCAGGTGGCACATCACCAAGATTAAATGATTAAACCTTCATGTACAGAAGAATCCAGTAAAGGATTGGAGAAAAGAGACTTCTGCTATCTTAGCCTGCAAGAATGTGATCAGAGCTCTCTCCAAATAGAAAGAGAATTGTGTACTGGGTTCCCATCTCAAAATATACCATGAAGGGTGCTATTTTCCAAGGTTAGCTCAAAATTAACATGAAGACTAAAGAGACAATTCTAAATGGAAAACCAAGCATAGCTATAAAATTATTCTTTTTCTTTTAATTTATTTGTTCCATGAATACCAAGCCTCTTCAAAAAATGACTCATACTAAATGGTAATTAGTTACAACTGAATGGTCCATTCTAGAAATTTCTCTCTTATCAATAATTTAAGAATTCTAAATGCAAACCATCTGAAGATTACTGTTTCCTTAACATATTTATTTCCCCAATGAAAAAATTGGTTATATCCAGCTACTTGGCAATTTAATTTTTGAGTTATTCATAATTGGAAGCAGAACCAGATTAATACATTAATAATCTTAGGAAATTTACACTAACTGTTCTAAAAAAGAATGTTAAGGAAAACAATTTTTTTCACTTAGGCAAACATTTTTGCTCTTAGAAAATGTACATTATGAAATCAATCTACATTTATGAAGCAATAAAAAAACCTATATTTTATTTTTGTGTGTGGCATGCTTTCATCAATTTACCACAAAGTTAAACTTGAATAAATCTTATTTTTCCTTATTTGCAATCAGGATTAAGTATGACACTTGTCCTTTTAACCTCACTGGAATATTACAGAAAACACTTGTTGTTGTAGCAATTAAATAAAATCCCATTTATTACTCAGTCATTATTTATAATAACATTAAAATTATAGGATTCCAAAAAGCAGATAATTTTTCTCTAACCTCACAAGAAAGTAAGATTTTACTTTTTCAATGACATGAAATCAAGAAGTACCCATCTAATAAAAATGGCTCCCATAAGCAACATTCAGCTTTTGAAGAAACTTGCTAGGAGGATGTACATATACACAACATTCACTTTCCAATGAACTCAATAAGGAATTTCAAAGTATATGCTCTTCTTAATGCCTGAATTTACTAGTTTTCTTAAAGGTACATTTATTTAGTTGCTTTTTTTCTTCTTCACAATATTGACTCAATGGGGCATCTATCTACTGGGACACTTTAGAATTTTATATATACTAAGCATATTTAGTGGATTCCTGAACAAACATGGCATTTTTTTCAATGTCATCTGTCAGTTACAGTTCAGTAGATTCAGATTTGCAATCAAAACTATCCTTTGAGCCTGATGAGTTAGATGTTTCCAAGTGCTGCATTTTTATAAAAAGTCAGATTACTATATTTAACCTCCAAGCCTATACAATTTATACTTCCAGCTATTAAAAAGGGTAAATAAAAAATGCAAACTGAGCTCAAGAGATCGGGGGTGTGTGTGTGTGTGTGTGTGTGTGTGTGTATGTATTTCTTGTATTCCTGTTATTGTACCACAGGGAAAGCTCTTTATTATTATTTCTTAATGAAGATCTTTGTTAAGCTACTTATGAAATGTGAAATAACCTTGGAAACATCCTTAGCTTTTTAACGCTGCTTTACAGAAGGATTTGTCACCTTTCTACTTTTCATCCCTGTATACCTCCCCATCTCTTCATGAAAACCAAGTAGACAATCAAACTCCAGAGGCAGCCACTGTGAGAAGAACAATAGAAAAAAGGGAAGAAGTAAAGAAGAAATGGAGAGAAGAAAAATAAGAAAAAGAAAAGGAGAAAGAAAAGTCCTGAAAGCCCTCAGAGTAATAAATTAACAACATCAGCAACGGCTACCTATACTGTCGTTATTATGTGGTAGGAACTGTGCCGCATGAATGATCTTGTTCCATGAATTTTCTTACTTAAACGTCAAAAGCACTCTATTAGCTAGGGACTATCATTATCCCCACATTATAAATGAAACCAAGGCTGAGGAAGTCTCAGTCACTTGGCTCAGGGTCATAACACCAATTATGGCAAGGGGCAGAACCAGTATTTGTTCCAGTTCTAACTCCCACGGCTGTGCTTCTAATTACAATGGAAGGAAAGATAAGCAGGATGAAGAGACTGGCCTTCCTGTATACACACTTCAAGGAAATCAGACATCTCATATTAATGTGTTCAAAATGACCTCTTAATTTCCTTTCTTAAACCTAGTCCATACCTCTCGGATCTATTTCATCTCAATAAATAGGTACCACCGATCCTTGCTGGCCATGAAAACCAGAGTCATGCTTAAGTCTTCATTTTGCTTGCCCTATAATTGAATCCATCAATAAATCCTACATTTTTAGATCCAGCATTATATCGAGACTACCATCTTCTTCCCATATCACATCTGTCTCCCTGCCTCAGCCTCATGTCAGTCTCCCTGTTTCCGCCTTTGCTACCCTCCCATAGATTCTGCAAGAATCATCTTCTTAAAACACAAATTGAAACATGTTGCTCCCATGTTTTAAAATGATTTGGTGGGTTTCTCTTTTCTTTAGAACAAAATTGAGACCACTTTCCTGGGTATACAAGGCTCTGTACCCTCTCGCTATTCTTGTGCCCCTCTCTGGTTTGTTCACTGAGCTCCAGGCCTACTGGTGCTTTTCTGGTGACTGGAACACACAAAGCTCAGTACTTTTGCACATACTTTTACACTTTTACACTTGTCTGGAAGTTTCTTCTTCCCTTCTTCCTGTGGCAGCTTCATCTCATCCCAAGTCTGCACCTAAATATCACCCTTCAGAAACCTCTCCTGACAGCTGCATCTCTCTTGGGTTTAATTATAACCCCCAGAATACTTTAAACAATGTTTAACTGTTTAGTCTACTATTTTATCCTAAGGATAAATCTTAAGTCAAAGATCATGAGTATTATATTCACCCTTGTTTTCTCAGATCCCAATAGACGCCCGAAACAAAAATGTGGGCTGAGTAATTCAATAAACATATAAGCAGGGAATCTTGCTTTAGTAAATAAATTTTATTATAGAAACTCTGAACCTTCTCTTAGATTGCATACTGATTATCTGTTGCATTACCATAGGTTTTAACAAATATAGAATTAGACCAATTACAACCATGCACTTGTCTGTTGAAACCACTGTCTGCTTCTTCCAGCCACCAGAACAAATGTAAAGAGA